>NW_010318243.1:76583-87566 GCF_000700745.2 Antrostomus carolinensis
TCCCAAAGAGAAGCTGGGAGCTATTAGCAAAGCAGTAATTACCTGAGAAATACCATGGGGTGAGGTAATTTCTCTAGCAGGGATCCCTGTGAACTTTCATTTTGGGGTTTTGGTTGTAATCTGTAAAGCATGGACAGAGAAGAACCAGTCCTGCTCCTCAGCTTGGTGCTACAGGAGCACAGAGTCCTTCACTATTAAGCAAAAGCAGCAAAAGAGATTAGACCTTCTTGTCTGAAAATTATTAGTGAATCACTCAGCTAAATCACTCCTGAGCAGAAATTAACATCCTAACTAAAGTAACAGCTGAAAAGTTTTTCTCTGACTGGCTTAATTTGGTATAATCCCCTGAATCTCTTAAATTCATACCACCTGTCAGACATTTCTCGCTGTGTTCTACTCTCTAGTTGCTCTTTTTATGCCTGAGTCTAAATGTTGTACCAGCTAGGGTACAGCTTACATCAAATATTTTTGCTTTGCATCTTAAATTAGTCTGAGATAAAAGTTGTCAAATCAATATTTTGTTTGGTGTCATGGGGTCAATTTGTATGATCTTATGGGGAAAATAAAAGTCCTTTTTTTGGAGAGCAATTAACGCAAATTCTTGGACTGTCTTAATGACTCATTATTGTAATAGTACTAAATGCAATGCATGTGCTAGATCTAGAAGGAAGTTTTATACAGTGCTCAAAATTATCCCATCTGGACTAGTATGCTACAACAACACTTCCTAGAATATCAGGACCAGAAATCATTTGTACACGTGTCCACACACAGAACAAACAGATGTTATGCTATAATTTCTAGATTTTTAGCAGTTCAATACACAAACATGATTTAGAACCAAATAAAAAAAAAAAAAAACACCAAACTTCAAAAGGGTGAAGAAGGTGGGTGGAAACGGTACACAATCCCCAAGAACCTTTGCAAATGTAGTCCTTGGGGATGAAGACTGGATGCTGCCAATGTCAATTTGAGATTTACCTTTGCAGGTAAAGGATTTGGGTACCACTCAATACAGGGTTGTGCATGCCAGGGGACATACGTGACACACTCACCCCTCCTCATGCTCCTACACGGGCATTAAGGTCAATTAACTTTCTTACTGAACCAAAGCAATGTACGTAGCTAAGTAGATCTTATACTCTGTACATAAGATGAAATGCAGCAATCTTATCTGAGTCTCTGGAAGCCCTTATCTCAGAGACCACCACGCAATGTTATGACACCTGCCTAGTGCTGTGCCAAGGGCTTCCTGCAGCAGGCACCAACAACACTGCCTTGCTTGTGTACCACTGCAGGGAAGGGCTGCAACCTCTGCCAGCTCGTATCACCACGAAAAAAGTAATGCTGCTCAAAATTAAAGCTTTACCTGAGCCCCTGCACTCACAGCAAGCAGCATACCGAGTCCCCAGGCCTGGCTGTTTTATCCAAGCAGCAGAAAGAGCACTCCCCTAGTAACCTTATGTTCCCTCCATTTGTTTCACACAGCAGAAACCCTAGGCAGCTTCAGTGATGAGTTGTTTCCTGCTACTGCAACACCAGGTTACTCCTTCAATCCAAAGCACGCAGCCTTTCCTGCAAGTTTGAACATACCCAGATGAAAAAGCAAGAAGAAATTTTAGCTTACATCCTGTCAGACCTACGTAAAATCTAAGTCCTTTTAGAGGGAAGTGCAAAACCATGTGTTCTCTGTATAATTTCGCCATCTAACAGAGCAACTCATAGAGTTACACTGAAGGGAAATATTTACATACTCCAAAGCCTAAGTGAATACATTACTCAAGGATGAACTTTGAGAAACTAGCCTGAGGCATGACCAAATAGTGAACTCTGCAAAACTATTACTGGACCAAGTTAATGCACAATAAAGTAGTTTACCGAGCAGGAGTCAGCACATACCCAAACATGCACTTGCATGTACAAAAAAATGAGCTATGTACCAATAACTTCACAGTTAGTCAAAGAAGCTGGCAAGAAAGACTGCAGAGGAAGCAATGTTTTAAGTTTCAAGAATCATGTTGATGACAGTGAAAATTGTCATCTGAAAATTCTGAGAATTAAGCTGAGTGTGACTTTGTAATGGAAATTAAACAATTGGCTACATTCCGCTACATAAATCGGAACTGCTCTAATACTGCAAGGATGAATAGATAGGACCTAAACTAACTAAAATCAGAAGTAAAATATTGATTAAGGAAAATGCTGATAGAGGGGACAAAGGGAAGGTGGCAGTTAGGGTATGAAAATGAAATTTACTTCAAATAAAGTGGTAGCAGAACAGAAAGATTTTGTGCATATTTGTTTAAAGCAACTAGACAGACTCCATCTCAAAACTTCTAAGGCTCTCCTCTATGACATCTCAGTTTTGGTAGCAAATATTTTCCATAAATAAAAATTCTCTAATTAGTGGAGGCACAATATGAATGGATAATAGGAAATTAACATGCATATTCAAAGAACAGGGAGATAAAGTGAACTAGGTAAAACAACCTATGTTAGCCAAACCTCAATGGCATTTAAGATTTTAGAGCAAATTAGGAAAGGCAGCCTAATGAAAAACAGAGGGAAACAGAAACTGGAGAACACAAGTGTATCAAAAGGAAAGATAGTGTATTGTTTTTCCTTAGGAAGAAAAGCAAGCTTCTTTAAAGGAAGCAAAGGAAACGAACTTTGAGAAATACTAGCTAACATCTTGTGGAAAATTACTTGTTCAATCAAAGCAGGGATTATTGCAAGAACTGTTACAAAGGCATGCAAAGAGCTGACAGTAAGCTGTGCTGTAAGGAGAGCTATCATTCTGGAGGGTCAGTCCCCTTGCATTTATCTTAGAGCATCCATGTTATTTTGTATTCTCATTAATGGCTGTGGGATAAAGTATATAGGAGTCCACTGGTTAAACCTATCAATACAGACCTGAGGAGTAGGAAGAGAAAAGCAACAGAACACGCTTCAAGAAGCAGGAGGTCTCAGAGCACGATTAACCAAAGCACTGAGCCTCCCGCAGAAAAACTGACCCCTCCAGCTCAGCGTTTCCTTGACCTCACAGCAATAGGATGCCTTCCTCTTTTGTGAAGCAGGAAAACATTCCAAAGAGGGTTCCCAGCCAAGCAGCTGGAATCAAGGAGGTTAGGAGTACATTAACCGAACATGGGAAGAAGGGCTAGACTTGGAAATTATCAGCAAAGTTTTGCAAAGACAAGTCCTCCTCTGCAAACCTCTTTGAGTTCTCTGGATAGATCAGCAAGCAAGTGGAGGAGGATGTATGGCTGACAGATAATCTCTCTGCATTTCTAACACTTTCAGCAAGGTCATTCACCAAAGACTTTTAAGGAAATTCATCAGCCATAACATTGGAGGCAAACAGCCAGCTTTTGCCGTGGTGGAAGGTGATAGGCAGTATTCTTCAAGGGTCTGTGCTGGGACTTGTGGTGTCCAATGAATTCAGAGTGATCTGAATGTGGTGACAAAGTTTGCTGATGCTTATTTATTCAGGGTAGTTGGAAAGGGCAATCTTCAACAATTTCAGAAGGACCTCATGAGACTGAATGACTGGATAATAACACACAGATGAATTTCAGGGCATATAATCATGTCAGCTCCCCCCCAAAAAACCCAATCCTAATTTCAGATGTCAGATGATGGTTTCCAAACTGACCATTACCACACCAGAGCAAAATTTTGAGGTTATGATAAATAGTTCCATAAATATATGTGCTCAGTAGCAGTCAAAAGAGCATATTAAGAATTATTGGAAAAGGAATAGAGAATGAAACCAAGAACATCATTATGTCCATGTACAAACCCAGGATTTATCCACAAATTGAACACTGTGTGCATTCCACTACTCTCATCTTCATCAGGACATAATAGAGTTGGGAAGGGTTCAGAGAAGGGACAACAAAGATGCTGAAAGGTATGGCTTGTTTCCCATTAAGAAACAAAAACTTTATTGGTTATTATTTCAGACTCCTCAGTCTGAAAAAGAAAAAACTAAGGACAAAAACAGAGGTCCACAAAAGCACGACACCCTGCAGGGACAGAGGCACAACATCTGGAAGGCAAGTTGGAAAAGGCCGTGGAGGTTGGCTGCCCTTCCTGGGCACTGTAGCATCAATCACAGAAGGAGTAACTAGGCCAACCAAGTTCTGCAGGGAGAGATAACGTCTCATTAAATCTAACAATGTAGTTGTGGAAGAGATGACAAATTTCTGGGAATTCTGTCCTTCTTCAGGTTATTTGGCATCTACCAGGATATACATCTGTCAAGAAAAATGTCTCTTTTCAAGGCTGGTATTGAAATGTCTTAAACTTTTCAATTTTTCTAATGACTTAATTCCTTTTTTGTTCACAGAACACAACACATGTCAGTTGTTGTACTGTCCTCATGTTGTCCATGTACTGGCTGAAGCCAAGACAATTTAGCTGAGGTGGGAATGGCAGCACTGAGAAAGGTACCTCTCTCCATAGAGCATCAGTTCTTTCGGACAGCTTCCTATCCCATCTCCACAACAATTTCTGTCTTTTGTTGTGTTGGGTCATCACTCCATATACCATAACGCATGGAATCACAGAAAGAACGTCACTGCAGTTAATAACAGACAAAACCAAAGACATAAATGCACTTTTTTAGCACAGTTTATCCTTTTGTCTGCTCTCAAAAAAGCATGAAAGCCCTCTACTGAATCGCTGTTACATACCTCATGCAAACAAAAGCTACTCACTCCCACGAGTTCTGAGGCCTCATCCAAAGATACAGCTCTGGATATATACAAGCTACAAATGTGCTAGTCATTCAAACTGAGACTCGCTGCACTTTTAACTGCATGTCATTATTTTTCCTAAGGTGCAACCTACACATACAATAGATCCCCTTCCATACCTTTCTTTAGCTTGTTCCATAAGCAACTGGAGCCTGTACCTCAATACTTTATACCTCTGTAGCACCTACATTAACGTGGGTACTGGTCAGTGCAAGAAAACCTTAGTCACGTCTCATTGAGTCTCAGTTCATCACTTAGAGATCTTTTTAATTTAAAAAAACAAAACAAAAAACAAAACAAAAAGAAAAAAAAAACAGGAAGAATGGTTCCCTCTGTAGTAGGGCTGCTTAAGAGGGTAAAGATAGCAGGGCAGTTGCAGAGTCTTTTTGTTCTTGTGGGCAAGACATACATGTAAGTGGTACTATTCAGTAGTGTCTGTGCATCTGCTCATGCCGCTGTGTTACAGGCTGATAAGGAACCAATGGATCAACCTGTAAGAAAGTGCTGTTGCTGAGCTCTCATCTGAGCCATATGCTGTGATGGTATCTCTGATTTACAGTCCAGCACATTAATTTCTTATTACACGCAGTCTGGAAGCACTCTGCGTTTTCCCTCCTCTGCATCAGTCCAGCAGAACAAGAGATTTTTATCTTACCATGTCTCCCCCAGCCCTCCTGCAAGAGAAATCTTTAACATAACAGAATAACAGAGTATCTGTTAAATGCAAGGCTAGTAGGAGTTATTTGTTCTCATTATTATTGTTCCGCTATTGGAAATTAAATACATTTGCCATCTGTTACGTCAGCAACCTATGGAGCAGGTCAGTAGAGCTCTGCCCACATTGGCATCACCTGTGATCACCCTGGAAGTCTTTTTCAGAAATAGCAGCAGCAAGACAAGAAAACAAAGAATGCCCTGATAGAATTAGTGGAATTGCCAGAACGTGCACCAGGAACACAATCATTAAAATGCTGCAGAATTAATTTCAGTCTGGAAATCATCCGTGACATAAACGCCTTTTATAGATTACCAATTCTAATGACTTTTTGCCTAATGATATATTAAAAGCCGTTTTCCATAATTTTTAATTAATTTTTGAAACCAAACACGCACCCAAACATCTGATAACATAACCTCAATTCTGTAAACCAAGGTATGTGCTTAATTTTACTCACGTGAGTAGCTCTTTTAACTTCATACATACAAAAACCCCAGGAAACCAACTACATTCGTCTGCGCTTGCAAAATCAGAGCCAAGGATCATCACCAACCTTCTCTCCTCACAAAGAAAAATATGTCCTTTCTTTTTGTTCCAGAGCACTTGTGGTAGAGACTGGTTAATGTCTTTGTTGTGAAGTCAGGGTGGGGGAGCAGGAGTTAGGAAGGAATATGTGGAAAGAAGGAGAAAAAGAATAAAGTAAACATTTCACAACAATCTCCAATGAAAGTTACCACAAGATAAGCCAACACTGCCAGATGGATTGGATGAATATGTATTTCAACAGATTTTCCTCAGAGATGTGGTCCTAGCTTGAAAAGCAATTCAATAAAAGTTGATTGTTTATGGTTTGGGTTTATTGCATCTCAGCAGCTTCAGTCTAGATATGTTCCGTTTAATAGAAAGACCACAAAGCAAACAAAATCCCTTTCTTGACTAAAAAATTACTTCCCAGGAGGCATTAGAATGACACAAGATACAAATTTATCATAGCGTGCCTTAGAATTATTCCTGAAATTTTATTCTTTTTTTTCCTTTCACATGCTATTTTGAAATTTAGTGTTACTCTATGAGGTTGAGCAGCTACTGTGCACAATTACAGGAATGACTATGTATCAGCAAGGTGCAGTGATTTTTATGTGTGCTATATACAAGCAGCTATACAGCACTGGCCTAAGAGATGTGATACTTCAAGTAAGTAAGGAGTACATCACAGTTCAGCAGAAATCAATCATTATATATAGGGATTTAGAAAATGCATGCCAGGTTAGGGCTTCCTGGGACTGCAGCCCAGCAGATGAAAGCATATACACCAAAGTATTATCTGAACCAGAATCAACCGCAGTAAGTTTCTGAGAGCAAATATTTACTAGTTGCATCTGAAGAGCTGATGTATCCTTCAGACCTACAAGCCTTTATTCTGGGTTCTTACCACTAATTAAATATGTCAAAACTAGGTCCTTTCAGGACAACAAATATAAACATAGGCTTATAAAAGAAGCCACAAGCCTAATGCTTTAGACCTTATTAATGAAGGGGAATAGTTTGGTGGCCTGGGAAGGTATTTCATGAAAATACCCAATACAAGCTGAATGTTGGGCTGCATACAGTTATTGGCCTCTGTTCAGTCGAAACTGCTTTTGCTGCCAATTATTATGGCAAAGCAATGATGGCAACAACAAAGTCCTCAGATACGCCTTAATACAGTCTCCTGCCCATTCAGCTCACGCTGTGAGCGCAGCATGGGAGTCTCACAGGTCCCTCTGCCCCTTCCAGGAGGAGCCAGTTAGCCAAGCATGAGGGCCAGGTGTTTTTTCTCTACCATCTGCCCTGGACGAGAGGCTCCCACACACTGTTTTCCACCTCTGCTACAGGTTTCCATTCTGTTTCTCTCTTCCACAGACAAAAAGAGCTAAGCAGACCTTTGCTGTGAAAAACCAGTCATGGCAACGCACAGAGGAAAACAGAGAAAACCCCCCCAAGGAGCTCCCCATAATTTCAGCACAGCCAGAATTTCAGCCCGTGGACCTGTGCCTGAGCACAATGCTTCCAGCTCACGTTCAAACTGTGGGAGAAAATTATTATTAAGGCTGAAAAATTGGTATACGCAGGAAGAGAACAACAGAATTAGAACTGTGTTTGCAATGTTGATGGGACTTGAATGTTTTTCCTAGCCAAGACAAGTCTGATGTTTTGGAATTGCTTCTCAGCTTGATTTGAGGTAAAAAGTTGACATTCTGAAAATAACTATTGCCTTCATAATTGTTTTCTTTTAATATTTTCAGAATATTTTTTTCTGATTTTGCCCTTTTCATTTTATGAATTTTCATATAAACTAAATGTTTAGGGTGAAAAATTGTTTTGTGCTAAAGAAAAAAATATACCGGTTTTGTCTCTAAATGAAAAGATAAAAAAATAGACAATTCTGGACAATTTTGAAGTTTTTACCCAGAGCTATCTGATTGGATGATGCTGTTAAACTAGCCCTTTCCCAACAAATGTTTCTGCTTGATCAGTATTTCTGATTCTCCTCATGGAGGACATGTTTTATTTACATGTCCTATTTACTGCCCACTATTCAAACTGCACCCAGACTACATAACTGTTACTATCCCATTGAGGTTTGCTGTGGTGTTCTTCATCCATGCTGCCCCTTCCCAGGTTCCCCAGGAGTATCCTGGACCCTTCTGCCTGGCCTTGCCCAGCTGTCACCCGCTCTCTTCCACCACACTCAACATATTCTTGCCCCAGTTACATCTTTTTCTTTAGTACCATTTTATAGCCACTGGTCATCCTCCCTGGCCATCACAAGGGTATTTTTATTTCCCAGCCCAGGCTAACCGTCACTTGCTGGGTTTGCTCTCCCCAGCCACTCGTGTCTCTTCCCATCTGACATTCCCTGCCTGCAACTCACAGGCAGCCATGGGCAAAACCCCCTCTTACACTCCACCAACCCCCTTCAAAAATACAAACACAACTCAGCTTGAGGCAGACTCCTGACACCTGTAATTTCAACCCATGCAGTTAAAGTCTGTCAAAGTAATAAGAAACTAAAAATTCTTCTAATGGAAAGCATTAAGCACCCTTAATAAATAATGTATTTTTTGCTAATGAAGGAGAAGATGGGCTTTCTACAGCACAAACCTGACTCCTCTGCTTAGAGTACATTTTCCCATCTTTTACCTCTCTCATTGCACCTGCCTATTGTGCCTCTTCTCACTCCCTCAGTCTCTCCTGTTCCTTCCCACATTTGAGGCAAATGCCAGCTCTCATCAAAACAGGTCAAGGCCTGACTGAATGTCCTCCTTCATGGAGGAGGAGCTTATTGTGCCATTGCAAGGGTGAGCTCAGGTATCCAAGAAGCCTTGGCAAGTGATGTCAGCACTTCTATATTATTATTATTAGTTCATTGATTTTAGGGATATAAACTAACTTATATTTTACCCCAGTAAGATAAAGATTTCCTTCTCATTTAAAGCAAGTCTCTAAAGCAAATAAGCATTGTAGGCAGAGGGTTTTGGCAGTATAGGCTCCAGAAACACATTATTTAAAGCAATGGCCCATGGTAGGTCCAGGGCTCCATACTTCAAAACCTGCCTACATGTTCAGCGGCTGTAAATCATGCTACTGACGTGGAAAGGGGAATTACTGCAGGGTGGGGACATGTGCCAAGCAGGACCAGAGAGGCCTCTTGCACTGCTGTCCACCAACACTGGCATATTCTGAATTCACTGGCTTTGCCCAAGGGAAAGAGACCCGCCTCTCCTGGTACATGGCACACTCAAGAAAGTATCACTGTCCTCCCAAATAGATATAATATTTCTTTCAAATGACAAGCAGAAAGGTGTTGGGGGGTGGGAATACATAAAGAAATTTGTACATCTACTACCAAGTCACCCAACATCCTGTCACAGGTGTTAAGTGGGTTTTAGTATAACAGTTAATGACAGAAGCATCCCAGAATTAGCACGCAGTAACCAAGGCAAGTAAGAGCTGCAGCTCACATTGGAGGTGCCCAGCTCCCCATGGCTGACACCACTCAAGTTACAGAAATGCCTAAAGGAGCTCCAAGGGTTCTTTTCTGCCAGACACTGAAAGAGCCCATAGCCAGAGGGTATCCCCGGCAGCCCGTAGAGATTGAGGCTGGGGTGGAGAAACAGAAACCTGGAGAAGAGGAGCAACAGCTGGTAAGGAGGAACATCTGTAGACTTGCAGCCTGTCTGTATTGCAAGTCACCCAAGGACAGGCTTACAGGCACCTCCTGAAATGTGCTGGCAGCACACAAGGGTTAGGAGGAATCTCTGCAATCTGGAAAGGGCTAAACTGCTGCCAGCAGCCCTTGCGTGGGAATACAGCAGCACACACACCTCAGCAAGGATGGTGACCTGGTGCCAACTAGGAGACAAGGCGGCTCCAGTAGCTTCAAATCGTACTACTATGTTCATTAAAATATGTTCTTGTGGGTGATAGATAAGAAAAATAACTACTCTGAGCTATTAGTTAGTATCTGATTTAATTAAAGACGTGCGTAGTTGTGTGCTGATAAATAAACAGACAATGCAAAGCACCCACAGAAGTTGCTCATTCCCATACCTTTTTTTCTACTTCAAGAGTGTATTAGAAGCACATCTGGACCAAACAGTCCATCATCTCTAAAATGGAAAAGACCTACTTTGCTTCATGAACTAGGTCAACAATTGCAAAATAAAAGTGTGTCAAGGAATTTTGAGACCCTAATATATCTACTAAAAACGTGAAACTCAGAAAGAGTCTGTTCACCTCGAGTTAGGCTTGAAAAAAATTTCCAGTGGACAATTGTGCAGTAAGGGCCATCTAGTAGTGATGGAAGTTATTGTTGCAAATTTAAGGGCTCAAATATGGTACACTGAGGTTAAAATGTAGCTAAAACAGCATAAGTAGCCTGTTACAAGAAAAAATATCATGACTAGAGTTACGCGGTGTAAAAGCTTTAAAGTAGGATCAGCGCTCAGCATTGAGCCCAGTATGCACGAGAACCAGGGCAAAATAAAAGATGAGTGCAAGCAGTATTTACAAAACAAGGAAAACTTTTAGAAAACATCAAACATGCTTCATTTTCACTACTAAGCCTCAGGGCTTGCAGGACAATGTTCTCCTTTATGGAGGGCCAGTCTCACCAACAGCAGGACGCAGATCCTGCATCCAGAAAAAAAGCTGTTGCTAGCACTGACTCCTGCACATCCTCCACCATCCTGCTCCCCGTCCTGCCGAGCACAACACCAAGGTCAGTCACAGATGCTGGGAGGCTTGAGCAGGGCCAGAGGGGACGATACCATCCCCTGGCATCTCACAAGAAGACTGAACTAGGCAACTGATGAGGAAGCTATGGAAAACCAAAGGCTGAATAAAATCTAGCAAACATAGAAGTAGTCTTGATCCATTCCACTGGCTGGCAGCAAGCTCTCACCTGCATTTTCTCCCTCTTCACAAACATAATGCACCTGGGTCGGGGCAACCCCAAGCACA
>NW_010318244.1:0-4977 GCF_000700745.2 Antrostomus carolinensis
AATGGACCCAGGCTGGAGCAGTTCATGGGAAGGACCCACGTTGAAGAAACTGGTGGAGGACTGTCTCCCATGAGAGGGACCCCATGCTGGTGCGGGGGAAGGAGTCCTCCCTCTGAGGAGGAAGGAGCGGCAGAAACTACATGTGATGAACTGACCCCAACCCCCATTCCCTGTCCCCCTGCGCTGCTGGAGGGGAGGAGGTGGAAATCGGGAGAGAAGTTAAGCCCGGGAAGAAGGGAGGGATGGGGGAGGTATTTTAAGATTTGGCTTTACTTCTCGTTATCCTCTTGTCTAATTGGTAATAAATTAAATTTGTTTTTTCCCCCAAGTCGAGTCAGTTTTGCCCGTGCCAGTAACTGGTGAGTGATCTCTCTCTGTCCTTATCTTGACCCACCAGCCTTTCATTATATTTTTCTCCGCCTGCTCATTTGAAGAGGGGGAGTGATCGAGTGGGCTCTGGTGGGTATCTGGCATCCAGCCAGGGCCAACCCACCGTAGTGTCAGACTGCAGCCTCCTGGGTAATGTGTTCACCTTTCCAAAGGATCCTCATGTGCCTGACTCTGGCTGGTGATGAGTGCCCAGAGCTTCTGCTGACTTCTGCCATCCACCATGGCCATGTCAGTTGGAACTGGCTCCTGAGCCAAAAACACTTCTCATCCTGAACCTAACAAGAACAAGGCAGCTTTCAGCTCCACCCCCATCTTTGAATATCAGTCCATGTGCCTGGAGTCATCCTAAAAGTTCCCAGGACTTTAAGTACAGTGATCTTTAATACACTCATCCTTCCAGAGAATAAACTATTCAGGGAGTTCAGAGAGATTTTAGGCAGCCAGGGGAATGGAACGTACATAAAAGCAAATCCTAAATTCACCATTCCCAAAACAAAAGACAAGAATTCGGGAGCACTTTGCCTCCATCCTCCCCATCTCTCTGTCCCAGACAGTTGCTGTATTCGTGCAAATGGCAGGCCAGTCTGCACTGATTTTACTTCATCTGAGGTAAAGGAGAAGATGTACCAAAGCAGGAGTAAAGACACTCTTGTAATAGGCACATGCATCTCTTGCAGAGATGAACTGCAGTTCAGTTTTTCTAAGTTCATGATAAAAGCCTGAGCACGTGCTCTGCAATGGGTCTTTGAGACAACTCATATCATCCTCCCTGAGGTTAAAAAGTAAGTCTCCTCTTTGCTGTATGGAACAGGATGGATGGATCACTACAGGGAGTTAATAGTGATTTCTGGTCACTCACAAGGAGAAAAGACCAAAAGTGTGCCTCAGAAAGGACTGCCTGCCTGGCTAGCTCCGTGGTTGCAAATAAGCTGGGCTTATTTACATCCAAATGACTCTAGCAAAACCTGTTGGGAAAAGACCTAAGATTTGTGAGAAGGCTCATCCTTGCTCCGGAGCTGCGTCCAAGGTCAGCTGTGGCCCCAGCCCTATCTGGAGAGAGGGTACAGCTGTGTTGTGCCTGGCTCTGTGCCTTGCTCACCCAGACCCTGACTGTGAACATACCTCCCTGCATGACCTTGGACCTACCTCATTGTTGCTGGATGGTGGTGCTTAGACCTGCTTACCTCACCTTGCTAAGGTCTGATGGCCTTACTGCTCCCTATGGCTCAGGTGTGAGTCTGCTGTACCCTAACACATCCCCTTCATCCTGAGGGCAGAGAAGAGCTTCTCAGGCTCTGGAGCAGGCAGGGTGTTGAGGAAAAATAGAACCATAGAATGGTTTGGGTTGGAAGGGACCTTAAAGCTCACCCAGTTCCAACCACCCTGCCATCAGCAGGGACACCTTCCACTAGTCCAGGTTGCTCAAAGCCTCATCCAACCTGGCCTTGAACACTTCCAGGGAGGAGCAGCCACAGCTTCTCTGGGCAACCTGGGACAGTGTCTCACCACCCTCACAGTGAAGAATTTCTTCCTAATATCTAATCTAACCCTGCCCTCTTCCAGTTTAAAGCCATTTCCCCTTGTTCTATCACTATCTGCCTTTGTAAAAAGTCCCTCCCCAGCTTTCTTGTAGGCCTCTTCAGGTATTGGAAGGCCGCTATAAGATCTCCCCGAAACCTTCTCTTTTCAAGGCTGAACAGCCCCAACTCTCTCAGCCTGTCCTTGTAAGGTGGGGCCTTACAAGAGTGGAGTAGAGGGGGAGAATCACCTCCCTTGATCTGTTTGCCACACTTTTGATGCAGCCCAGGATATGGTTTGGCAAGACCACCCTGCTGCTGGTGGGACTGGTGGCTGTGACTGCCTTGGTCTTTAGCTCTTTGAGGCCTGGATGCCCAGGACCCAGCAATCCCACTGCAGAGCTGGATGTAAGGCTCAGCTCCTTGTCCCATACATCTTCCCTGAGTGGAGAAGCAGCAGATAGAATAAAAGGTAAGGTGAGAGCAGTGTCTGCCACCTCTCACTGCTGTGCTGAGCCCATCCATGAGTCACCCCTGTGGCTCTGCCCTTGCCCTGGGGATGAGCAATAGCTGGAGCTTGTAGCCCTGTGCCAGATACCTCTCCATGGCTTGGGGCCATGCTCCTGTCCCCCACAGCTTGTGCTCAGGGGACTCAGGTTGAAGATGCCCCCTAAATCTGCTTATTGCACCTCATGGCCCTGGCAGTCCCTGCACATTTGGCTCCAGACTGGGGTTGTGTCTGGCTGTGCCCCTTGCCTACTTGTACCTCCCGTTGGCAGCCGTGGCACTGGAGCATGGGGCATTGCTGAAGCAAGGCTGTTCCCAAGCACTGTGTGATGACCAGGGCCATGCAGGGCTTTTGCCTGCATGGTGGTGGGCACAGTGGCGATGAGGGCATGGGGCTGTGGGGGGGACGCAGCTGCCCTGCTGGGGCATGCCAGCATGGGCCGGGCTGCGTCTGGGCTACTGACGCCCTGCGGCATCTTCAACCACACCAGAAGCTGGGTAGTCCTGAGTCGGGTCTGATGTGGAACACTGCAATTAGTGCAAAAATTCAGCTGATTTCTTCTCTTAGGAAGCTCAAGGGGAAAATGGTTATTGTCTGTTTGCCACCTTGGGCAGCGAGCTTCCATTTCTTCTGAGGTTTGATTTTCCTGCCTCTGATTCAGCTCTGCCTGCGATTCTCTCTGCCAGCAAAGGCTTTCAGCTTACCGTTTGCTTGGCCCTGGCTTTGCCCTTGAGCAGTGGCAGAAGTTGAGCCTTTGGCTGGCAGCATGGTTTCTGCTGGAACAAGGTTGCGCTGTCAGGTTTCCTCTGGGCTTGTGCCTGCCCTTCTATCTGTCCCCTGCTAATATGGGCTGAGTTAATCAGACATCTTGAGCCCAACCTGACTGAAGGCAGTGAAGGGCAAAATAAGAAGTGCCCATATAGGAAAGGAACAGGAAGTCAGGAAGGAGATGGTGTTGTGCCCCACGAGGATCCCGACTGGATTTGGAAGTGCAAACCCTTGGGGATTGTGGCAGCACTGGCTTTGCTGCTCGCGCAGCTGCTTCTGGCTGTGCTCGCGTCGCTGAGCTCAGCCCTGATGCCATGCATTTACCTCTCATTTCAGCAGGTGCCCACAGTCTTTGCTCTGTGCCCTTGGGAACACTGCTCCAAAAGCAGGAGGTCCCTTGCCTGCAGCAGCACAGCTCTCCCTCTCTGCCCAGCGCAGAATCAGGCAGTTGGCATATTCTAGAGGCCTTGACACAGATCCCCAACACATCTGCAAACCAGTGGGCCAAGAGGAGCTGGCTCTTTGCAGTGACCTTTGCTGTCACAAGCCCCCCCCTTAACAGCCCTTTCATCTGTCATTTTTGTCTTTTGCACAGATGCAGTAACCAGAGATTAGGCTGCAGATTAAGGTTTTACTGAATCCTGAAATGGGTTCCAGTTCCCAGTCCCAGCAGGACCAACGTGCAGCTCAATCTCCTCTGTAAGCTTGCTGGGCTGGAGCTGGGGAGCGGCATCTCCCACCACTTTCTCCCATGTGTGTGAAAGATGGAGTCCTGATATTCACCTGGGGTGCTCTGCTGAGAGGCAGCTGCCAGGTAAGAACAGTTTTACCCTGGGAAGGAAAGCTGGGGAGAGACAGAAGGAACTGGAGCTGTTTCCTAAGTGTCTTTAGATGTGAGAGGAAGAAGCTGTAGCCGATTGTGCTTTACTCGGGATCACACTGGGGACAGAAGGACTTGGCACCAAGTGTACTTGTTCTTTGAGGCCAGGAGTGTGGTACCAGCCTGCAAGGGCCAGCAAATGCTGTCCTACAGGGCTCAGAGGTCTTGCAGGCATCCCTGGAGCCTAGCTGCAGTAGCACTGCATGAGTGGAAGGATGTCTAGGTACTCACTGGCCCTGGGCTTATTGCCTGGGAGCCTGAGCAGGTCCCAGAGCCTTTTGGAATCCCAGAGGTTTCAAAAGGTGGTTAAGGAGCTGAGTTACAGGCTCTCTGTGCCTTGGTTTGCCAGTTGGGCTTAACAGCATGGCTGGGTCTCTTCGGGTGGCTGTGAAGCACTCAGCTCTGCAGGCTTCATGTGGCTGAGCCACTGGTGGCTGGTGGTGGCTGATTGCAGCGTGAGGGTTTTCCAGGCTGCTGCCTTCCCAACAGAAGTTGCAGTCATCCAAGCTTCCATCCATCTGTTCAAAATATCATGCCCAGGTTTTTCTCCTTCCACTCAAAAAGGAATCTTGGGTGGTGTGGCTATGTTTCTGAGATGAGCCCAATGATCTGTTTATGGAGCAAACACAGGTGAAGCAGCACTGTTTTGTCGTAGCCCCTGAGCTGCCCTTGGAGGCAGCACGGGCAGGCTGCTCTTAAACCACGCTCCCAGCAGCGTCTGCTGCTGTACCATGTTGCCCACTGGAGCTGCCTTCTGGGAGCCCCATGCACAGAGCCCCCCACCAGCACCAAAGCTGATGTACCAGTTATGTGAAGAAGAGGTAACAGAAACATCCAGCTGTTGGTCTCAGGATTGCTCCTCAGGCACCTCTGCCTCCCAGGCTGGGAGTCTGACTGGAGCACGCAGCTTCCTG
>NW_010318244.1:5016-11733 GCF_000700745.2 Antrostomus carolinensis
GGGTGCAAGTTGTCCAAGCATGACCATTCCCCTGGGAGCCATGGGCAGAGGAAAGTGCATCCAGCATCTTTGGGATGGGAGCTGCAAGCACAGGTAGGTATCAGAGTAAAAGGAGCTGGTCAGCCAAGGGCAGGAGTGGGGGCATGGGCTCAGCCCCAGATTGGGCCCAACCAATTCCTTTCCATCAGCACCTGTCCATCCTGGGTGAGCCTCCTCAGCTACAAACACTTTCACCTTGGCCTAGAAGTGACAAAGAAACCCCATGCCCTGCTGTGATCCCAAAAGCCGCAGTTGGTTCTGTCCCCTTGGCTGGTTTTATTATCCTTGCAGTCCATCATGGCCCTTGTGCAGGCTGTGCGTGCTCAGAGCAGTGGAAGCTGGGCTCCTGGACAGAGCAGATTGCTGTGTGCTGCTGCTAGGAGCCATGTGGCCAGGACTTGATGAGGCTGGGGAGCTATGGCTCTGCTGAGGAGCCTGAGACCACTGTTAGAGAGATCACATACCTGGCACCAGGCCATCAGCCACCAGGTCCAGACAGGACTTGAGGGACCCTAACCACATTGGAAAAATAGTGTCAGGGAGGCTGGGTTAGCTGGAAACTCACCAGTATCCACAGAGGTGGTAGCATCCTAGGACTTTTGTGTGTCTGGATCCAGGCAGTCACCCTGGAAGCTCTGAGTGGAGCCAAGAGGGAACCAGGCACAGCACTTGTGTCACCATCCTCAGCTGTGCATCCAGTTCACCTCCTCTGGGATCCTGGACTCCACAGTCCCCTCTGGGTCTCCATGGCTAGCCCAGAGGATGGTCGCAGCTGTGGCTGGGCTCAGGTGCTGGAAGTTCAGGCTGAGGGCAAATGGGCACCTCTAAAGGGACCTCAAGCCAAAGTCCTGGGAGTTGGGAGGGACCAAAGGGATCACATCCATGTAGGGGTGCTGCAACTTCAGAGGGTTACAAGCCAAATGATCTGCCTCCTGCCCCCCCTTCCCTCCCAGGGCAGAACTGGCTAGCTCGATCCTCCTTCAGCTCTTGGCAAAAAGAGAAACTGAGGCATGGAGCAGTGGGCACACAGCTCTGGCCCCTGCTCTGTGGCCTTGCCAAGCTGCACCACAGCAAAGCTCTGCCATGACCTCTGGCAAACAACAAGTCCTGTGGCCACCATTCTGCCCCATGGCACACAGCTCTGTCCATGCTGCATCACTCGTGCTTGGTTGCCTGTGGAACCAGCTGGCTCCCCTGCCCCATGGTCTGCCCAGGTCATGCAGGGCACCTCTGGGCTTTTCCTCTCTTCCCAGCTGGGAAGGCTCCTGGAAGCAGCCTACCATGGGGACTGTATTTCTCAACTGCTTGCTTGGCCCTTGCAGTCCCTTGGGAGTAGGCTCCATCCCTCACAAGCTGGATCTCTCCACCAAGTGTGGCCTCATGGGGAGTGCCCAGGCACTGGGGCTGGCATGAGTACAGCCCCTTTTTCAGCCTAGACATCTCCAGGCAGATCCTGGAGGAACATCTAGACAGGCAGAGCCAAGGAACTGGCTGTGGCAGAGACAAGCTGAGCAGACCCACTGTGCATCCTTTGCCCTGCTTCTGCCTGACCATGTGGGGCCTGAGTAAGTAGGGAGGGCCCGGCTTGCTGGGCTTGTCGGGGGTACCTCACCCCCAGGGAGGGCGGGCTGAGCAGCCCAACATGTGATGTCTTGCACCAAAAACCCCCTGCAAGTTGTCCCAGGACTGCACCCTGCCCCTTTCCCAGAGCTCCAGGGGGTCTGGTACATCCTTTGGGTCTGGAGAACCACTTCTGTGGAGTGCCTGGGAGGAATGTGGGCTCAAAGGGCATCAGCAGGCACCGCGGGTGGCTCTCAGCATTAAATTACTGGATGGAGCAAAGGCAGGGGGGTTTCCCACACTGTGGGACCACTGCATGTCAGAGCTCTCCAGGCCTGACCTCCTTTTCTTCCACCTCCACATCCTGAGTGGGTGGAAAGCGAGGATGTTCATGTGTGACTGATCAGCAGGTCCATCAGGCTGGAGGGTACCCTGGAAGTCCTGCGCATACTCCTTGTGCCTGCAGAAGCCATCAGATTAGCCAGGACACGCTGGCTTGATGTGTTGAACCCAGCACACTCATACACACTCATCGTGGCTGGGATTTCCAAAGCCCCATCCAACACCACAGGATGTCCAAGGGTGGACTGCACATTGTGCCCAACGTTCAGGATAATGCAACTTACTCCAGAGGAAAATGCTTTATATTATATGAATCAAAGCAGATTAAAAAAAACCCAAACAACCATTCATGGGTTAATATATGAGATGTACATAACAAAGAAAATGGGAAGTATGTCACAGGATTGTGACTTGAGTCAGCTGTTTCCAGTAAACTTGATGCACAGGAGGTTTCGATGGGCATTTCCTGCAGGGGCTTGGGGATTGCTGCCATGGGCAGCACTTGCTGCAAGAGGAAGGAGCTTGGGGAAGGGGGACCGGAGCTCTGAGGTGGTGGTGCGGGGCTGGGCAGCGCTGGTGCTTTAGAAGCAGTCGCTTCGTAGAGGCTGTGGCTGGTCTGACGTGCTTATCTGGAGGTTGAGCTCTGTTGAGCTGAGGGTCGTGGGTGGGTTTTGCAGCTGGTTCCCCTCGTACATGGCATATTCCTCATGACGCTGCTGCCGGAGGTGCCAGAGGATCTCTCTGGACAAAAAGTGGGTCTCTGCTTCACCCAACTCTGGAACAAAAGAAAGACAAAACCCACCTTCACTGGTCTGGCCTGAGGCAGGGGTCTGGGCAGGGAGCAGAGCAGAATCTCTGGGAGATGCCCTAAAATATGCTGAATTTCTCAAGAAATCAAAAGATGGTTCTTACTTCCCTCTTTCAGCATGCCAGAAGAAAGAAAAGAGAACACAAAGTACAGGAAGGAGAGTAAAATACAGGCACTATGTGCTGGTTTCCCAGTAGTGCTTGTTGTGATGGGAACTACCTTGCTGGATAGAAATGCTTCTCCCCGTCAGGGAGAGCACTGAATTTCCTCTGAAAAACAGTGAGATTCATTTCAGCAAGAAGCAGCAAGCTGTTTTCAAGCCCTGGTGCTCTAGCAGAGGTGAGAAGAAGGGAAATTAAAAGGAAGAAGGAATAGCCTCACTCCTTCTTGTCCCCTGTCCGGAGGAATGCCACTGAGCCAGCACACACACCGACACCCATCCCAGTGCCGGGGAGGGCTTGACAGCCCCAGCCATTTCTCCCGGGAATGTCAGCAGCAAAGGGAGCTGCTCCTTTCCCGGGAAGCCCACTGTCATGTTTAATCCTTGAGGGAGTGTTCTTGCTGCCTCAGCAGAAGACTGCTTGTCTTGGGTGCCCCTGGGGACTTCAAGAGGGACCAGCTCTGCCAGCATCCTCCCCACTCCTCTGAGACCCACAGCAAGTCATTCTGTGTCGGGAAGCGGCCCCTTCCTCCCACTGCTGCAGGGACCCCCATGCTTGTGTGTGTGGGGACAGCAGCCAAGCACTATGTGGATCCTGCCTACTTCCCCTGCTTTGCCCTGATCCGAGGTCACTCAAGGGGCTGGGGGAGCAGAGCCACCGTGCTGGGGACCCCCACCCTCTTCCCCTCCTCACTCACCCTCGTACACAATGAGCCGGTAGGTCCCCGCGCACTCCCTGGAGCCTTTCAGGATCTCCTCCAATGTCCTGTAGAAAAGCTTCGCCTGCTCCAGGCGGTCCTCCCGGCTGAAGGCAGCACACTCATCCTGGGACATGGCGTAGAGGGACTGCAGTGGGGTAGCATACTCCACTGCACAGTGCCAGGGCTGCAGGGGTGGAAGAAAAAGACTTGGGGGCAGGAGGACCAAGCGCCTGGCAAAGGGCTGCTGGGGCACCCTGGTGCTGTGCAGAGCTTTCAAGACCCCTCAGCAGCTCTATGCCTGCCCTGTGCTGGTGCTGTGTGCTGGACCCCCAGGACAGGGACACTAGTTCTGACCCCAATGTCCTCCTGCCCTGTGTTAAGTGGGAAAGAGCAACTGGCCTGGCAGGGAGGCAGGGATGGCTGCGCACCGTGCACCACCTGGTCTCACGAGGACCCTTCCATCCTTGTGAGGCTCCAGGGTGCAGCCACTGGCTTTGGCAGCACTCCCAAGCCGCGGCCTGGGGAGGGATTTTCCTCATGGATTTTGGTCCTCTATGGAGAAGCCCCTTGCCTATGTCTGACCACACCTTCTTGGTGGCTTTTCTGCTAGAGAAGGGGAAGTCTGAGCATCCTAATGGAGAGCAGAATGGAGAAGAGGATAAATGCTGATAAAGTGAATGCACAGCTAGAAGGAGGCTGATCAAACAAATGAGAGATTTGTTAAGGCCATAAAAATTACAAGGAGGAGCAGGGTTAGCGGTAAGTCTTCTACTGGGCAAACTGGAAAGTTTAATAAAGTGTATTAGAAGGAAGAAGGACGGGATTCCTGGTTAAATGCAGAGTAGCAGGAAGAGCTACCAGCCTTGGAGGGCAGTTGCCACAGTGACCATGAGCAGGTGCCAAGGATGGGAGCTGTCATCGCTGCCACACAACTGGGCAGCAAGCGGAGGGACAGGTTTTACAGAAAACATGCAGTGGGTCAGGACAGGCCCAGGCTGCAGAGCTGCTGGAGCTCACTTGGAGCCGAGTGACTCAGCAGGAGACTGGCAGATGAAACACAGCATCAGTGCGTGCATTGTAGCAGGAAAAACCCAGTGCTGACTGCACTTCCCAGGGAGCAGGGCCAGGAAAGGGGCTCTGGAGACCCTACAGGCAGGGCTTTAAAGGTAGCAGCTCAGTGCTCAGCCATCATCAAAGAGCAAATTAAGGAGACTCAGGGTGAGAAGCATCGCTCTGCCAACGCCTCCATCCATGGCCGTGTCAGCAGGACCAGCATGTTCCCTCCTCCAAGGGTGCAGGGGCAGAGGCCCATCTGCCTGGAGATGTGGAAGGAGATGAATGCAATATGAGACAGAGGGATTTAGGGCTTGTCAGCCTGGCAAAGAGGTGACTGGGGGAAGGGGAGGGAGTAAAATTGTATAATGACTCACACAGACATTTTCAAGCACTTCTTCACAACAAAAGGAAATGCTCATTTGCCCCATGGAAACTGATGCTATGGACCCCACATCTGCTTTCTTCTACTCAGTTTTCTGCTGTTTTACAGACTTAAATCAACTCCAGGAGGGGTTAAGTGAGCCCAACATCCCTGCAAGGGCTGAGCCTAGGAGGAGGCAGCCATGAGGAAGGGGTGCAGATGGCCGGCATGGACAGGACCTCTCCATCTCACAGGAACCTGCTGAAATCTGGCAGCATCTAATAGGAAAGGGGACATTGTCCTGCCCTTATGGCCACTTCTGGGCCGGGATCTGAGGCCAGGAAGACCTTTGGGCTGATGCATGCCAACTTCTCTACTGACACTGCACTCAATATACCTTATTGTCTTCATCCCTGATGGCATAGAGGCTGTGTTTGTAGACCCTTTTTTTGATGCCAGCTCGGTTCTGGGTGGTTTCAGTGAGGTCTGTCAGGTATTGGATATTGCTGTCAGCTTTCTCCAGGTCATCATAGACATCACAGCTCAGAGGGACCAAGATGTGGAGCTTCCAGGTCTCCCTGCATGCCTGCATGTTGGGGTTGGCTCTGGTGAATTCTTCCATCGACTTTTTCACTCCTGGTGGAAGAAAGGATTGGACAGAGGTGCCTGGCATGAGTACAGCTGCTTTCTACCTTGCTCCTGTTTCCCCTGCTAACACTGTAAAAGTGGGAGGATTGTTATTAGGAGCTATTTCTATCTGTAGGAATTATAATGCAGGGAAACAGCTACGTACGTGGCAGGACTATTTTTAGGTACCCAACATAATAAGACCAGGCAAGCCCATGAGCGACATTCTGCTTGGACCTCTCGGACATCTCAGACATTTCCACTGCTGAGGGCTTCTGTGGAGGGAAGGAAAGAGGCCAGAGGTAATGAAAGCAGCCACCTGGGCTCTTCTGCAACAGCCGGGTGTCTAAAGGGATTGGAGAGCAGCCATCCTTTCCAAGGAGATCTGGAGAGTGAGCAGCCCTGCTGCCCACTTCCATCACCATGCTGGGCAGCGGGGCCAAGTCCTCGATGGCCCACACAGCCCCTGCAGATGAGGAAGCAGATGCTGGAGTGAGCCAGACACATTTCTGGCTGCAGCCTCCATTGGGATTGTGTGTCCCAGTGCAAGTTGTGCATCTGCCCAGTGCTTCCAGCATGCGACATGAGACATCCCAGTGCCCAATAGTGGGATTTCCAGGGCCACCAGTGGCCCTTGTCAGCTCTGTGTGTTCATTTAGGTGGAAATGAGTGTTGAAACCCTGCAGGCACCTGAAAGCTGCCCTCCCCAACGCACCTTTCCATAGCCTGTGTGACCCCTCTCTCTTTCCAGCTCTGCTGGGGTAAAGCAGAGCCCTCCCAATGCTGCAGAGGTACCCGGAGCTTGGCCCTGTCACCCACAGCACACCTGATAATTAACCCTTTGGAGACTGCACAGGCCACCCTTTCCCCCCAGGCACCAGCCTGACTGACGGATTTAAAAATCCCCCTGTTTTTTGTGCCAGCAGGGCTTTAGCTGCAGCAGGGCTGCTGCCAGCACCCTGGGGTGGCTGTGCTTATTTAAAGGCAGCCTGGCCCTCCTCCCACCCCACGTGGTGGCATGGGGCTGAGGAGATCAGCCTGAGGTAATGAGAGTGTTTCTTCT
>NW_010318244.1:11748-14615 GCF_000700745.2 Antrostomus carolinensis
GCGTGATATGCAGGGTCCGCACAGAGCTGGGCCATGTGCCCCCACAACTGTTGGGGGCTGCCACACTCCCCGCGGTGCCTGGCCAGGCTAGAGGTGTTGGTGCCTTACTTGGAGCCCCAGAGCAAGGATGAGGAGGTGGCACATGCCGGCTGTGCTGAGGTGGAAGCTGACTGGCTGCCCATCTCCTTTGGGAAGTGTGATGTAGGCTAAGCCACAGATGAGCACCATGGACCTGTACCAGTGCAGGGGAAAGCAGGCACTCAGGGCCTTCCAGAAGCTGCCGTGATACCTGGATTGGAGAGGAAAACAGGAGACAAGCTGGCGGCCGCCCGCCTGCCATCCCCATCTGCAGTCCATGGGGCACGGGCCAGTGCTGCCGACCTTTTGGAGCAGCATGGAGCCAGAGAGCCCTGTGGGACCCCGCTCAGTGCAGCTTGGGTCTCTTGCAGCACCCATGGGTCTCAGAGGGGAGCAGATGCAATGTTGCTCTAGACAGCCCGGGGAGATTATCTCAAACAGCCCCATGCCCTCTGGCACTGGGCAGCGGAGGAAGGCTGGGGTCTGAGATCTGCTCCCAGATAAAGGGTGCACTAGGGAGCTACCACAGAGAAGAGACATCCATAGAAAAACCAGGGAGCTGGGCAGGCAGGAGAAGGGAGAGCAGGAGGAGCTGAGAAAGGTACAAGGCTGATGGAGAGCAGCATGTGCTGCTGGGGCACAGCAGAGCATTGCTACAGAGGGCATGCATGGGGGTAGAAACAAGGAGCAGGTTCCCCCCCGACACCAAGAGGCTTCCAGGCTCTTGTCCCCAGGGTGGTCCCAGGAACCTGGGAGACAGCCTCCCCCATGCTGGCTCACCTGGATTGGAGGTGGAAGATCTCCTCAGCCAGGTAGCAGGTGCCCTTGAGCAGCACCCCGATCTGCAGTGCCACAAAGTGGGATGTGAGGCCATGGGCGATAAGCATGAGGGGCTCGCTGGCGAGGTACAGCGCTGCAGCACATAGAGCCAGGAGCAGGTACGTGGCACGCTGTGCTCGACCTCCCCGGGCTTTGGGGATGAGCTGGGGGGTGGGTTCTCTTGGCCGCCCCAAATCCTGAGACATCTGCAGCAGAGAGGGAAGGTCAGCAGCAATTGTTGTCCCCAGCACCCACAGCAATCCTGTGAGGAGTGAAGTGGGGAACACGTGCACATCAGAGCTCACTGAGCATCCCAAAGCATGTGACAGAGCTGTCCCTTCCTCTGCATGCTGCTGCAACAGCTTCTGGGGAGCTTCCCTTGTGCTGCATGGGCCACCTCAGGGGTGGCCCCTGTGCCCAAATGGGCTCAACAAGACAGAGCCTGGCTGGCCACCCCGCTCCCAAATCACTGCCAACCCTACCCCAGCCCTCCCTGCTCCGCAGCCTCTGAGCCATCACTCCTTTTGCCACACTCACCGGAGCAGTTACCAGATGTGGGACCGGACGCTACCTGGGTTTCCTGCCCTGCAGATAACAGGCTCTGTGCTCCAGCCTCTGCTGCTCCGGCTCTTTTTGGAGACTGCTGCTACAGAAACCCAGAGCCCCTGGACCGTACAGGCTTCTGGTGCCACCGGTGGAGCTGCACAGATCCCAGCACCAAGGAAAATGAAAGTGAAAGGAGCTATTGTAGCTGCAGGCAGCTTGCAGAAAGCACCAGAGCCCTCCCACACAAGGCAGCCGTAAGGTCTCCAGGCACTGGGTAATGCTGGGTCGATGTTGCAGATTTCATGAGCTTACACCTCTGGAATGCCCCAAGGTTTTTGTCATGTCATAGCAGGGTGGAGATGAGCTGATATGAGGAAGGAAACCAGAATTTATTGAGATTTAATTTATTAAGTGCGGTAGATTTCAAAGACTGAATTTATTAAGTGCAGTGGGTTTCCAGGGGCAGAACAGAAGCAAATTCCTTCTAACAGAGAGGGTGACTCCCAGTACCCCGGATTCCCCACCCCACACAACTCCAGGAGATGCTGACTCAGGAGGCACTGGCAACACAGCAGGGGATTCCTGCAACCAGGCTTTTGCTGGACAGTGAGGCCCTCAAGCCTCTCAGGTCCCTGGTCCTAGTGACCACAGACCCAAAGCAGCCGAGGTGCAAAGCCACCTTTGATGCACTTATTGCTGAGGTTTGCCCTCAAGCCTCCCTGATCCTAGCAGCAGGGTCTGCAGCGGTGAGGCATTACCCATCCTAGAGGAAGATCGACTTAGGGCACAAATACACAAGCCCATAGGACCAGGTGGGACGCTCTTGAGGATGCTGAGGCTGCTGGCTGAACCATGGCAAGGCACCTCTCTGATCTCTTTGGAAGATTGTAGCAATCAGGAGGTTCCTGATAAGTAGGAGAAGGCAAACATCACACATAACTTTGAGCAGAGCAAGAAACAGAATCGTTTGGTTGGAAAAGGCCTTCGAGATCATCGAGTCCAACCTTACCTGTCCACTACTAAACCATATCTCTGAGCACCTCATCTACCCATCATTTAAGTACCTCCAGGGATGGTGACTCAACCACCAAGAAAGAGGGCTTGGTGAATTACAACCTGCCCAAAGTCACCTCTGTTCCTGGGAAGGTGATGGAGCAAATCCTCCTACAAGCACTGACAAGCAGCTGAAGGACAAGAAGGGAATAGCCATGAGGGATTTATGATGGGCACATTGTGCCTGACCAGCCTGAGTGCTTTATGACATGAGAAATGTCCATGTGAATGAGGGGAGAACCTTCGCTTCATCAAACCTTTCAGCATGGTCTCCCACGGCCTCTGTGTAGCCAAACTGGGTAGATACAGGCTGGGTAAAGGGGTGACTACCCAGAACCTGCTCTGGGTCCAATTGCTTTCTGTCCAGGAAT
>NW_010318244.1:14635-32049 GCF_000700745.2 Antrostomus carolinensis
TGGACCCCGGGGGCTGCCCATGGACCCTCGCAGTCCCCACAGGCACCTTGCCAGGGGTCTCTGCAGGCTGCAGCAGGCACACAGCACAAGGATCTTGATTCAGACATGCCCACAGGTCACATTCAATGCCAACGTTTGCAAACTCAGAGAGTGGGAGGAAGGAATAGATGCCCAGAGAGACTGGCAGTGTGCTACCTGCACTCGTCTCAAGGTTTATCCGTCTGTTTTGGTGGTACCTTAGAAACCCCAGCAAACCTTCTACAGGGCATCTGACCCTGGGGAGTTCTTGTGGATACAGCCAACTGTTGTTTGCTTCTTCAACACAAAGATTGGCTAAAACATGAAGCGAATCACTTCCTCCTCCTGCACGGGGTTGTCCCTGTGAGCCAAGCTTCACTGACCAGCTCTGGCTGGCTCTTGCATTGCGATGGAGGAGGCTGCCTGGCTCCCCAGCCCTCTTCTCATGGGTCCTTGAGCAGCTGGGTGACTCTCTAGCCTCTTGCTTTCAGTTCTACCTTCAGCATGCTAACACCTGTGGTATTTCTGTCTCACTTCTGCTCTGAGCCAGCCTTTGCCCCATAGCCCCAGACCCCCTGTGTAGCTGTTGCCAGGGCACTAATTGCAACAGAAAAAGCAGAATGGAAGAGCTGCTTTGCCTGCCAGAGCCTGCAGAAGCAGAAGGCAAGGCTGGAGGGAGGTGGGGATCAGAGAGGAATTGCGTCTGCAGCTTCCAGGCCAGCTGCAGATGGGGACAAAATGAGAGCTCTCATGCTCTCAACCATGTTGCATCACTTCCACAGCACTTTGCTCTTTGAACAATCCTCCCAACCACCCCACAGCCTTTCCAGGCTCCCTGCCATGCTGTGGATGGGATTCTGCTCGTGGCGTGCAGCTCGGAGCAGAGCTGTGGTGCCTCATCCAAGAACTGAGCCTGAACTCCAGGAATGAGGTTTGCATGTCTCCAGTGGAGGCTGGACATCTGCGACATCTGAGCTTGCCTGGGAATGGAGGACACAGTACTGCCCAGTGTCTCTGCACAGCCAACAAGAAGCAGGAGCACCAAAGCCTTTTGTATAGCTGACAACTTGTGTTTCTAGATTGTGCCTTGATTGAAGTTCCCTTTTTCCCTGCTTGCTATTATTCCCTCAAGGGGAGGGAACAAGAAGTCATGCATGACACCAAAAGATTTTAGATGTATTTAAAAACCTGACAAGCAACCTCCCCAGACCAGTGCCATAGCACCAGGCTAGTGCTGACACCTCTGTTTGAGATTTAGTTGGGCAAAGAAAAAAACTTTCTGTGAGGCAATCTAGAAAATGCTCCTACACTGCAGACCCCACTGAGAGCAATAGTTTCTCACCCTTGAGGTTTTTGAATCACTAGTGTGTCAGGCATTGTAAACCCCTCACACACCATGTGCCATGGTCCTTTGCTAACCACAGAGCAGCATGTGCATCAGCCGGTGCTTACTCATGTGTCTTGGGTCTGGCTGGGATGGAGTTAGTTTTCCCCATAGCAGCCCTCAGAGTGCTGGGTTTTGTATCAGTAGCTAGAAAGGTGTTGATAACACACCAGAGTTCTGGTTATTTCTGAGCAGTGCTCCCACAGCATCAAGGCTGTCTTTCCAACATTTCCCCTTCCAGTAGGCTGGGGGTGGGGAAGGTCTTGGGAGAGGACACAGCCAGGACAGCTGACCCAAACGGACCAAAGGGATATTCCATACCATAGGACGTCTGCCCAGAAATAAAAGCAAGGAGAACAGAGGGGGAAAGGTGGGCATTCGTTATTTGTGTTTGTCCTCCGGGGTAACCGCTATGCATACCAAAGCCCTGCTTCCTGGGAAGTGGCCAAACGTCACCTGCTGATGGGAAGTAGAGAATAAATATTTTGTTCTTCTTTTGCTTCTGCACATGCAGTTTTGTTTTGTTTCTATTAAACTGCCTTTTGTCTCGACCCATGAGTTTGGGGTTTTTGTTCCATCTTATTTTCTCCCCTCCCCATCCTACTGAGGAATGGGGTGATAGAGCGGCTTGGTGGGCACCTGGCATTCAGGCAAGGTCAACCCACCACATAATGAAAAACCACCATGTGTGGCACACGTGGACGAATGGAACATCCTCACCTTGCCTACACCCTGTGTCTTGGCCCATGCAGTATCCCCCCAATGCATCCATGGGATGCTCCTGGTGCGGACAAATCACAGCAAAACCACCTCATTATGTTATTGCAGGTGTCCATGGTCACCTGCTGGATAATTGACTCACCAGCACCAAGCCTAGTTAGCACTAACCACCCACCCCAGCCTGGACTTGCTGGTTTCCACACTGCTGCTGTGGGTGGAGATGGGCCAGGGCCAGGGCAGCTCCACGGCTGGCTGCTACCTGGGTGCCTGTTCTCAGCCTCTGCAGCCTGCTCTGCCTTTCCTTCCTGGGCACCCAAAGGACCCTACAACAGCCCTCCGAGCAGCTGCTCTATTTGTATACACCTGGGTAGAGATTTGGGAGCTCGTGGTCCAAACAGACTGTCCAAATCACCCATGGTTTAATCACTGTCCAAACACAGCAAGAACTAAGCTGTCTGCTGAGCCAGCAAAGCTGCTTGCAAAGGCAGGGAATAATAGAATCATATGAATCATGGAATACCAGGTTGGAAGGGACCTCAAGGATCATCTGGTCCAACCTTTCTTGGCAAAAGCATGGTCTAGACAAGATGGCCCTGCACCCTCTCCAGCCAAATCTTAGAAGTGTCCAATGTCGGGGAATCCATCACTTCCCTGGGGAGATTATTCCAATGGCTGATTGTTCTCATTGTGAAAATTTTCCTCTTGTGACCAATCAGAACCTCCCCAGCAGTAACTTTTACCCATTACCCCTTGTCTTTTCCATGTGACTCCTATTAAAAAGGGAGTCTCCATCTTCTTTGTAGCCACTCTTTAAATACTGGAACATGGTGATGAGGTCTCCCCTAAGCCTTCTTTTCTCAAGGCTGAACAAAACCAGTTCTCTCAGCCTTTCCTCACATGGAGGCTTCCCAGTACTTTGATCATCTTTGTGGCCCTTCTGTCCAGCTTGTCCACATCTTTTTTTATAGTGGGGACCAAAACTGAACACAGTGTTCCAGGTGTGGTCTGACAAGCACTGAGTAGTGTGAGATAGTGACATATTCATCTCTGCTGGTGATGCCCTGGTTGATGCAACCCAGCATCCTGTTGGCTTTCTTTGCTGCAGCACCACACTGTTCACTCATATTGAGCTGTTTGTCCACCAGGACCCCCAGATCCCTTTCCAAGAGCTGCTCCCCAGCCGGGTAGATCCCAGCCTGTGCTGCACTCCTGGGTTATGTTTTTCCAGTTGCAAGACCTTACTCTTTGTTGAGCTTCATAAGGTTCTTCTTAGCCCACTCTTCCAGCCTATCCAGGTCTTCCTGCAGGGTGGCTCTCCCTTCCAAAGTGTCCACTTCCCCACTCAGTTTGGTATCATTGGCAATCTTAATCAGGGTACTCTTGATCCCATCATCCAGTTCACTTAAGAAGATATTAAACAGCATTGGGCCCAATATAGATCCCTGGGGGAACCCACAGGTTGCAGGTTGCTATTTACCACCATCCTCTGGGTGCAGCCTGTCAGCCAGTTCCCCACTCACTGCATAAACCACTTATCTAGACTGTAATGCATGAATTTCTCTAGGAGGAGGCTGTGGAGAACCATATTAAAAGCCTTGGTAGGGAGGCTGTGGGAAACTGTATTGAAAGCCTTGGAGAAATCCAGGTAGACAATGACCACCGCTTGCTACCACCCCACATCAACCGAGCAGGTTACGTTGTCATAGAAGGCCATGGGGTTTGTCAAGCACAATTTGCCACTGGTGAATCCTGCTGGCTCTGCCCAATCACGTGCTTCATTTGCCTTGTGATAGCCCCCAGGAGGATTTGTTCCATAACCTTTCCAGTAAGACTGACGTGCCTATAATTTCCTGGATCCTCCTTTAAGCCCTTCTTGTAGATGGGGGTGACATTAGCCTTCTTCCAGTCTTCTGGGACATCCCCTAATCTCCATGACTTCTCAGAGATTATGGAGAGCAGCCTCACAATGACATCAGCCAACTCTCTTAACACTCTTGTTGGATATTGTCAGGGTCCATCGATTTGTAGGGGTCAAGCTCCTGTAATAGTTCACATACCAGCCATTCCTTCACTGATGGTGGGTCTATGTTGACCTGGATTCTTGTTCCCAGACCCTGGGGCCCAACAGTGCTGGTAAAGACAGAGATGAAGAAAGTGTTGAAAACATCCGCCTTTTCAGTTTGTTGGTGACTAATTCACCTCTCCTGTTTAACAGTGGGGCAATATTTTCCTTCTGTTTCTGCTTGTTGTTTATGTACCTGAAGAACTCTTTGTTCTAGCTTTTGACATCCCTGGTCAATTTCAATTCGAGCTGAGCTTTTGTTTTTCTGACTGCATCTCTGCATGCCCTGGAAATGTCCTTGTAGTTCTCAGTGGGTATTCATCTGCCTTTCCATCTCTGGCATACTTCCCTTTTGGTTTTGAGCAGACTCAGAAACTTGCAGTTAAGCAAAAGGGGTCTCCTGCTCTGCCTACTTCCCTTACCTTTAAAGGGGATGAACTGTTTTTTGTGGTTTTGTGTTCCAGGGAGAACATTCTTGAAAAATTCCCAGGACTCAGTAGCTCCTTCATCCTCCATGGAAGCTTCCCACAGAATGCCTCCCAGTTGAGCTCTAAGCAAGATGAGGTTTGCATTTCTAAAATCTAAAACCTTTTTCTTAGCACTAACCTTCAGCATGCTCAGCAGGATCCCAAACTCCACAATACTGTGATCACTGCAGCCAAGTCTATCACTAACCGAGATATTACAAAGCAGGTTTTCTTGATTTAGGAATAGCAAGTCCAGCAGTGCCTCATTCCTTGTTGGCAGATCTAAGATTTGTACGAGGAAGGAGTCCTCTGCGCATTCTAGGAACTGTATTGTTCTTCCACAAATATCTGGGTAGTTGAATTCACCCATAGGAACCAGGTTCTGTTAACCCAAAGCTTGCTTAAGTGACCCAAATATTGCTTCATTTGCCTTATCATCTTGGTTTGGAGGTTAGTAGCAGTTGCCTACTTTAAGATCCCCCTTGGAGATGACCTCTCTGATCTTGACCCAGAGGCATTTCACAGGGCTTCCACAATCACTGTAGTTGACTTCTATATATTCAAGGTCCTCCTTAACATAGAGCATGACAACTTCCACCCTTGGGAGCATCTAGAAGAGATGAGCTCGCCCATAATGCAACATAGACAGGTTTCTAGAAGGACCTTGGTGTACTGGTTGGGGCTGGGGAAGGGATCAGACTCTCCTTACATCCCAATGGCCATGGGCAGAGTGGACAGCTGTAGCCAAGACTTGGTTTAGACAGGGAAGGGTCTCAGTGAAATGCCTGAGAATTAGTAATAACCAGAAAAAAAAAGAAAAAAAAAAGACTCCTGCCATGCTAGGAGGTGAGATCTCTTGCAGGTAGCCAGATACTGTGAATTTGCTTGAAGTCTCCCCCACCTCTTGGAGACCTTATGTATAAGGTGGATTAACCCAGGAGCTAAGCCTGTGCGAAGCCAAATAGGAGCAGGTGCTGGATGCTTGTGGCATGTCACCAACCAAAAGCTGGGCCAGGAACTTGGTATCTCCTGGGTAAAGGACTGTTCCTGGCGAGCAGGCAGGCAGCACGTCCTGCTGCAAAATGAGCACTCCAGCAGCACTTGCTCCTTTTATTTATTTATTTTTTATTTTTCCTGCATCACGTACTGTTCCCCTGCAAAAGCTGGCAGAGCTGCTGGCTCCAGCCCAAAGCCAGGCTGCCCAGTGACAGCTTTACACCGGGGATGCCTGTGGGGACAGGGTTTGGATGCCAGGCTGGTGTTAAAAGTACCTTTGGTCCCTTGGCTAAAAAGTGCTGCAGTTGGTGTTTTTCGTGCTGCGATTGCACCACCAGTGTCCCCTCCGAGGTCCTGCGCACTGACAGGGCTTGCTTTATTGCCCATCCTAGCAAAAATAAAGTGCTCTGCAATATTCTGTGTTGCACTGGGCTGTGTGAACTGGATCACTCTCTCTGATGTAGTGAGGAGCCATCCATGTGCTGAATAAAATCTTGCAGAAGCAGGTGAGCTGCTTCTTCCAGCTCCCAAGTACAGGTTGTCTCTCACTCATTCAGTAAAGCAGTTACTTTGCAGGACAAAAGAGGTGACACTCAGGGGAGCCAGGGAGGTGTCCTGGCCAAAGGATTTGGTAATTGTCCCCTCTGTCTCCAGATTATGCAGGGTCCTGATCTTCTTCACAAAGTCCACATGGAGATGGGACGTCTTTCCAGGGATGTGCCCAGCTTGAGAGATCCTTTGCCTCACCCTGACCCCAGGCTGTGACCCCTCAGCAATGGTGAATTTAAAATCCTGACAGCGGCATGGACCATCCCTCCATCCCCGGATCGTGGGGCTGCTCTGAGTGCTGCATGCCCTTCTCCATTAAGGTTCTTCCTTCCTTGTGGCACCAGAACTTTCTGACTAAGAGAGTTTTTATCCACATCAATCCATGATTTATGCCAACGTCTTTTGATCCCCTGTAAACTGTCAGCACCTGTAGTAACCTATGGCTCTGAGGACTCAGTGTTGGGTGGTGAAGTCATTTTTGCTGGTTTTGAAGCTGTCACAGGCTAGCACTGTTTGGGGTGCCACTGCTCTTGTGCTGTGAGAGATGCGAACAACCAGCCCTTTCCTCCTCCATAAGGTCACTGATGGTTTCAGACCTCAGCCATCTCTTTCCCAGGCTGAAACATCTCAGATACTAAGCTGTCCTTCAAAAAGAAGCTGTTTTCTACTTGACTGTGCTGGTCAAAATGATTTGACTAGCTCTTCCAGGTCCCTTCCAGGTCTGACTCTTCCAGGTCACATGTGTGAAGCTGCTCAGGTCTCAACACAGATCCCTGAGGGGCTCCTGCTGTGACTCCTCCACTCACACATGTGTACTATTGCTCCCTGTCCTCCAACAGTCACACATTTCCCTGCCCTTTGTCACCGGTCACCCTGGCACAGACTGCAGAAAGGGAAGTGGCTGGCTGTGTCTCCTCTGGCCTCCCACCATCTGTCCCCTGGGGTCCAGACCAGACTGAGCTGAGAACAAGTGAAACTACAACGGAACAAATGTCTGCGTAAGCACGTGCCTTTTGGTCAGTTTGGTTTTTTTTTATGGGTATCTTCCAGCTTGCAGGACAGGCAAAGCTAGTTTTGGGGATGGAGCCACTACAAGCTTGGTGGATGGTCAGTGCTGCAGTCCCAGGGACCCCTGGAATGCTGCTCTTGCCCTCACACATGCTGCAGCAAGGGAGGGGACAGTCTTTGCAGACAGGATCCCATGACTGGGGAGCCACTGGAGCCACCAGAGCATCTTCTGAACTGGGTGTGAGACCTCAAGCAAAACAGTGGTCCTCACCTGAACATGCCTTTCAGTGATAGTGTTCCCCCTTCCTCTGCAGCAGCAGGCCTGCAGCTTTGCTGGGATTGTCCTGTGCAACAAGGCAGCACAGAAACCCCAAGCGAAGCCAGTTCCCACTGGGACAGTGCCAGAAAGGTGCCAAAGAAGACCTGGCAGCTGACCTGAGAAAACTGCCATTCATACAGCCAAGGAGGATGAGAGGGATAAAATAACGTGAGGATGAAGAGAGGAGAAGTTGAGGTATTGAGGGAGGTGTGTGGTATTGAGGGAGATCCACTCTCTGAAAAAAAGTACTTTGGGGAATTGGAAGTGGCAGGGAGCAGCACAGGAACGGTGCTCGCAGCTCCCAGGGATCTCCTCGGTGAGGTCCCAAGCAGGAGGAGGCAGCCACAGCAGGCAGATGCTGTCTGAAGGCAAGGAGGTGCTGGGGTGTGTGGGAACCTCCTGCACAGCAGAGCCTGGGCAGCCCTGGGAGGGCAGTGGGCACCAGGGGGGCTGAGCAGGGGGCAGTGGCTGAGTGGAAAATGGAGCCAGATCCTGCCTGCCAGAGAGGGGAGCCAGGATTTCTTTTCCCAAGCAAGCAGCTGTAATGACATGTGTGAATATCCTATTTCTTTCCTTGTTCCTCCTCTCTCAGCCGCTTACAGGAAATTTATTGTTGCCTTCTTGGTCAGGATATGCATCCAAGGGAGATTTATTGGCAATCTCATGGCCAGAGAGGAGAGATTTACAGGAGCCCATCCCCGCAGCACACACAGGTGGACCCAGGGTGTAACATGGAGTCTCTGATTTATTATGGCAAATGATGGAGATACAAGCAGGCTGACTAGCACGGCTGGGTTGCTCATTCAAATACCCATGGGAGCCCAAACTTTCCAGGAGGTTTTTAGCAAGCTGGGAACATTAGAATGAACAATTCAGGGCCTGTCTATAGCTGTCAGCACTGTCTGGATTTCTGCCCGAAAAGCCTCTGTTGTTTCTCTGTGACTATGTTTAACCATTCAGTGACTGCTCTACCATTGTCCTCAGTATCCCACAGAGAGCTCTGCAATGCCCGCTGAGCTCAGCAGCTTCCCAGTCTGGGACTGAGCAAGAAGCTATGGGTCTACCCCTTGCTTCTTTTATTTTCTTCCTCTGATGCCAATCCCTCAGACTCCTGCTGAGATCAGCCTGGCTGTGAGCTTGAAGTGCAGCAAAACTCTGAGGTCCTTTGCTCCAGAAACAAGTGACTCAAGGGGAAGAGTTGGAGAGGATGAGTCTGATTTTGAGTGGTGGGAAAGTTTCCCAATAAACTGTCACCCCCTTCCAGTACCTGAAGGGGCTCCAGGAAGGCTGGGGAGGGACTTTGGACAAGGGCATGGAGTGACAGAACAAGGGACAATGGCTTTAAACTGGAAGAGGGGAGATTGAGGTGAGATCTGAGGAAGCAATTCTTTGCTGTGAGGGTGGTGAGACACTGTCCCAGGTTGCCCAGAGAAGCTGTGGCTGCTCCTCCCTGGAAGTGTTGAAGGCCAGGTTGGATGAGGCTTTGAGCAGCCTGGTCTAGTGGAAGGTGTCCCTGCTGATGGCAGGGGGGTTGGAACTGGATGAGCTTTAAGGACCCTTCCAACCCAGACCACTCTGTGATTCTATGATTTCGACTGCCTTGGTCAAGCAAAGTCTTGGTATTCAAGTTTGTCTCCTGCATCCCACACGGTGGCAGTGGCAGGCTGAGGTCCCCACTGTGCACTCCATGCTTATAGATGTTTGTGGGGCTGTGCTGTGAGCTACATTCACATTTGCAACAAACCCAGCAAAAGCCTGCAAAAAAAAAAAGGAAAAAAAAACGAGTTTGGGAGAAGACAGGGTGATGAATATAAAAACTGAAAACCACAGCAGAACAGCAAGACAAGCTTTTTCAATCTAAAACCTGGCAATACTTTTTTTCAGGTTTGAATCTTTTGGCACAGAAATTTCCATTAATATGCTTTTTTCTTGTACAAAAATTAATTAGTTTTAAAAATAAAACCAAAAAACCCCCAACCCCTGCTTTATTTAAAGAAAAAAATAAATCTAAGTTTCTTGGACTAAGTTTTAAACACATTTAACTGAGAACAAGAGCAAGTCACTTTAGAAGTTGCTTCTGTTCTGTTTCAAAATTGTGACAATCCTAAATTTGATCCATTCAGCACAGGGCAAAGGACTCCAGAAATAGAAAATCCCTTTGGAGCTGGGGCATATGACAACGTGGGGTTCGTTAAAGACCTTCCTCCTTGTTTGGCCACTGCTGGACTTCTGCTGCTGGGAGGGTACCTCTGCAAACCCAGCCCCTCTACACACCTCTGCAGAAGAGAAAAATGCTGGATCTGTGTGAGGAGCTCTAGCAGCTCCTTTGGGCATCTAGACAGTCAAAGAAGGGTGAGAATGTGGGGAGGAGATGCTCTGCAAGCCCTGGCAGAGCCTGCTGCTGCTGGGCAGCTTCAGGAGAGCAGATGACAATGTGATGAGGGGCTAAGGAGGCCTAAAGAAAGACTGAGAATATGGAAAAAGGAACAATAAAAGCTAACAGGGGGCAATGAGAGAGGAAGGAGGAAAGGAAAGAAAGGACAGGAAGGATTCCTTAAGGAGATGTCAGACCTGGCAGAGCAGATGAGGAGGCTTAGCTCCAGAACAGTCCTGAGTGCAGGTGTGTGTGCTGCAGACAGAAGAGGTGGGCTCAGCACCGGGGGACTCTGGGGCTTGCCTGCTGGCTTTGCTTTAACAAACCACACTTTGCTGGTGAATGGAAGTTTTGGTGACTGATGGGAACTTTCTCTGGGACACCTCCAAGCAGCCTGAAATGCAGCTGAAGAAGTTCCTCAGTGCTCCTCTTTGCATTGAATGAATTTTCAGGCAATGCTGCCAGTGAAAGAGATGGTTTTGTCCTCTTCTGGGTGGCTTCCTCCACCCCATTTCCTTGTGTTGGCACAAGTGATTTCCAAGAGAACCAGATCAGCTCACAGCCCTCCATGCCAAGTAATCTTGGGTGAAGGTAGAACTTACTTTTGCACCAGGTGATCCAACTTAAGCATAACTGCATGTCAGAGAACAGCTAGGTATTTACTTGGGGGTGGGGGGCAGGACTGCTTCTTTCAGCAACAGTTTGCAGTTAGATAATTTAAAACCATTTGTGAACTTGTATCTTCTACCTCCAATGCCAGAGACTATGATGCATGATAATACACAAGGAGAAGGGTTATGTCCTGCTAGGAGAAGCTTGTTATCACAGGATATCCAGAGTCCCAAGAGATCCAGAGATGAGCACTGTGCCTCTTCTGTGACATCGGTGAAAGGGCCACTGAGCCCACAGCAATGCACTGCCTGCTGGAAATCTTCTCATGGGCAAGTTGGTGGTGGTGACTTGTGGATTTTGCTTTGTTTCAGTTTGTTCTTTGCCTTTCTTTGAAGTTTAAGATCCCAGGTTGTTCTGGAGTAGGATACTAGACTGGAAGAGTTTATAATGTTGTTCTGTGAGAAATCTTGTCTTCCATGTTCCTGCAATCTTTTGGCCATGGTTTGAGGGTTGAACTGACTCTCATGTTCAAGCCTGGCATATCTAGTGCCACAGGACAGATTAGCAGAGACCTTACTGCTCTGTTGCCTTGGTGGGTGATGGAAGGCACTCCTGCTGGGCTCAGGTGGCCAGTTTCACCTTCCTGCCATATACTAGCATAAAATCAGGACTCCCTGATTGTTTCCATATTTCTAGTTCCAGTTTTGAAAGGAATCGAATCACAATGTGATCAATATCAAAACCAACTTTTGAACTATAGGGTCACAGTCTATCCCTGCTCCACCCTCACAATTCCACTGGTGTTTATTTGATAGCGTATGTTCCCCATTTCCCTCAAAGGTACAGGCGGTACCTTTGGATAACAGTCATAGTCTGGTATCTGTTGATACCTGAGAGATGTAATGAGGATTGGGGATGACCACAATGTAATCTAGAAAGTCAAAGCAGGCAAGTAATCCATGATGCTGAGCTTAAAGTGGGATGTCCTGTACTGCACAGGGAGAAAATAGAAGATGTCCATATATACAAGTGAATTCAGGAACCTGCTATAGGATGTCTGATGATGAAGAATTTCTTTGCTGAAAGGGTTCTGAGGCATTGGAAGGGGTTGCCCAGGGCAGTGGTGGAGGGACTGAAGACTCGTGTAGACATAGTGCTGAGGGACATGGATTAGCTGGGGACTTGTCAGTGTTGGGTTAATGGTTGGACTCGATGATCTGAAAGGGCTTTTCCAATCCAGGCAGTTCTGGGATTCTGTGATTTTATAATAAGAATCATCTTCAGATTTCAGAAGTTGTGGCTGGGAATGATTCCATGTATTTTCTTCCTGGTTGCCATGTCCCCTGTTCCACTGACACAGTCTTGGACACATACTCTGCAGGACTGGGCCAATACTAGAAAAAGCATTTCTAGAGCTCTTCACCTGGGCTGAAAACCCACAGAATTAGCTCCCTCATAACTGTTGATGTGGGTACTGATCCATCTGGTCTCTTGATGGAGAGGGCAATGGAAGAACAATGCTATAGCTGACTTACAGGTTGCCCTGGCATCTGAGCATGGCCAAGCCTAGGTTTTGCAGCAGGAGAGGGAAAAATTGTGTTTTATGTGGTGAGAGTCTCCACGTGACATACATGACAACTTAGGTATATAAATTAAGTCCAGAAGTTTTTTTTATAAATGCTTTGAATTGAGGTGCTGAATAATCTGCTCTGGGACTGAAAGGCTTTTAGCTGCTAGCCTGGCCAACTCATCCCAGGATCAGCAAGCTTCTGCACTGGAATTGCTGTGGGGTGGTTCCTGCTTCTGTGGATAACTATGAACCAGACCGGACCTTGGCTCACTCTCCCATCGGTAACTGACTCCACAGGGTGTAAGAGAGAGATGAATTTGTGTAACATTGTACGTTTGGGTGGTAGGGCTGGGCAGAGCACCTTTGGGACAGGAGCTGTGCTGCCTAGAGCTGAGGGCAGACTTCACTACCTCAGCTCTTCTGCTGCAGGTCAGCAGACAGCTTCAGCTGCTCCTGGAGGAAACACTAATGAGCAAGGGGAAAAAGTGGCCTCTGTCTCTGTTTTTTAAAGACACAAAGGTTTTGCAGCTCTGGTGGCAGGCAGTTCTCCTCAGTTCACAGCTGCAGAATGGGATGCAGGTCCTTTGCTGTTTGGCAAGGGGCAGAGGCAGAGCTTTAATCTCCCTAACCCTTCTCTTCACTTTCTCCACTGCTCCAGCTCCATTTTTCTGGGAGTTTCTTTCTTTGAAGCTTGCCCACTAGTGTGTGCCCAACACTGGTAAACTGTGGGGTTTTTCCTTTTCCATTTGTGTCTTACCTCCTCTAGAGGTAAGACACACTTTTTTTACCTCTAACAAAGGCCTCACGGGTTACCAAAGCCTAGAAAGATCAGATGCAGCCAGTGTCCCGATCCGATGTCGGGATCATTTAAATATCCCGATCCGATGTCGGGGAAGGCTTCGATACGATCCCAAGAGTGAGATTAAGACACAAACGAGGTCACATGCCGTACTGCCAGAACACCTTTTATTACAAAAAGAAGAGTAATAAAAAGAATAGCGACAGGACAGGATGGAATGAAAGATGGAAATCAAGCAAGGAGTCGGGATAGAGCAGCAAGAATAGTCACCACCACGGGTCCAGCGGCGAGGCGACGGTGAGGGGTGGGCGAGGAGGTCTCAGTTGCTTGTTCCAGCGGTGATGTGGCGTGGCGTGGTGCGGTGTGGTGCGGTGCGGTCAGGTGGTCGTCCTCTCTGTCTCTCTCCCGTATCTCTCTCCTCTCTTGTCTCCATCCTTGCCCGTGCTGGTCCTCCTTAAATACCCCTTCAAGGGCTGTAGTTTCCATAGCAATGGCACGTCTCTTTGTGCCCCCCAGCACTTGGGGCAGGGACATGTCTGGGCAGAACACCCCCACGGGCAGGGCGCCTTCACAAGTCGGGGTTTCCAGAACCTGGTGGTCTTGTGACCATCCTTGCAAGCAATCTTTGAGACAAGTCTATAGTGCAGTTCCTCTCAGCCAGCTAGGCTGGGAAGTTTGTACTCCTTTAAATTTTTTTGCCTTTGCCTGAACATGTCTATTTTTTTTTCCCCTAATACAGCACTGCAACCTGACCGCGTTGAGCAGAGCTCGTCAGAGGAAGATGGTGAAAGAAAAGCACATGGAGGCAGGAGTCATCTGAGGATAAGGCAGGTCTCAGCTAACTCCTCCAGTGATGCTCTGCTGTTTTGTAGCGGGTGATGTTGGCACAGGATGATGTTGGCAGGCAGAGACAGCAGATCACCGAGTGCTTCTCTTTGGAACAGAAGCTAAAAGCACAGTGGTGTCCCCAGGATGAGAGTACCCCACAGCACCTTGGGTCTGCAGGACCAGCTCTCCCTGGGAAAGGCAGAAAGCTGCAGGTGGAACATCTCCGAAAATGTCATGGTGGGGTGCTATGTGAGGGGCCAGCACCAGCTGGTGTGGGGAGAGAGCACCTGCCTAACAAGCAACAGTTTCTCTGCAGCGGGGGCTGCTATGCATGGGGAACAGCCACAAGTTTTCAGAGCAGATGCAGCCCAAAGCATCTTCTCTGGTGCTGGTGACCAGAACTCATCCTTTTGGAGAACAGGACTAGGATATGATCTGATGTGGGATATGGAAAAGTGCATATGGGTCAATCCCACTGTCTTCATGCAGGCTGTTCAGGCAGGGGTGTGAAGAGATTGAGAAATGCAGGAGGACATTTCAATGCAGGAGATGGAAAAGAAGCAAGCAAGAAAGGAAGCAGGTGAGACAAGGAAGTCCTAACAAGACAAAGTAGAAATCAAAAGACAGCAGGGAGACAGGCAGTGAGAAAGTGCTGCAGACAGGACCATGAAGGGGAAATCTAAATAACAAACCTCAGCAAAGAGAGAAAGCAAAGGGGAAGACAATGCAAAGGACATGAAAACCATCGTGTGATGGGGTGAAAAGCCAGGAGGAAAAATCCTGACCTCAAGCTCAACAGGGTCAGGTATTCCCTGGCTCTGCTCCCTGTGATCTTTCTTGGTCTCATGGCATTTTTAGACATGTCCGAGCTCCAGTGCAAAGCATTTAATCTATGGCCACATCAGACACAGATCTTAACTATGAATGTTGAGGAAAACGCCTTCTGGATGAGACACATCCCAGTCTTCAACTCCCTGCAGCCTACAGCAAGTTGACATCCATCCGTTTACAGCTACAGGCGGCATCTCAGAAGCTTCGACTGAGATTTGCCTTTCAGCAAATCTAAGGGGACTGACTTTGTGAATACCAACAATGACAATGACTTTTCTACTTCTATTTCTTGTCTCTTAGAGAAGTTCATGTCCATCTGGTAAGCAACAGCAGATTATAGTTACTCCTGGTACTAAAACCACAACCAAACTATTTTCCTGTCTGTGGTGAGTTTAACCTGGCTGGCAGCCAAACACCAACCAACCACTCATTCACCCTCCCCCAATGGCACGGGGGGCAGAATCAGACGGGGAAAAGTGAGAAAACTCATGGGCTGAGATAAAAACAATTTCATAATTGAAATAAAATAATAACTACAATTATAATAACAGTAACTAAATATGCGAGTGAGTGATGCCCAGTGCAGTTGTTCACCACCCACCGACCGATGCCCAGCCTGTCCCAGACAGTGATCCTGGAGCAGAGACAGTCCCAAAACCCAAACCACAACCCCAGAAGAGGGAGAGCCCAAGCGATCCCCCCAGCTTTCCTGTCAACCCTGGTTAATATACTGAACATGACATTATATGATCTGGAATATCTCATTGGCAGACCAAATGACAATTTGCGTTTGCTAATTACTACGCCTCCCCGTCCAGTCCTTTGCACCTGCAGACCAGCAAAACACAGGGAGGTTGGAAAGTCCTTCATCCTTCAGTGACAAATGAAAACATTGGTACAATTATCAACATTCTTCTCATAACAAATTCCACACTGAAACCAAAACACAGCTATTCTAGCCACTAGGAAGAAAATGAACTCTATCCTAGCAAAACCAGGACACTATCACTTTTTTTGGAAAATTTTTTATTCCCTGGATTGAGCTTTACAGTGCTTTACTACTCAGAGAGGACTTTCAAAGCTTGACAAGGAAAAGGTAGCAATCCAGACTGTTTCTGTTGCTACTGTGAGCCAAAAAGTATTTTCCAATTTGGGGACAAAATCCAACAATTTTTTTTCTGAAAATACTGGAAAAAGATGACTTTAATCTTGGCTGATGGGCAGACCTCTGAGAAGTGAAGTCCTTAGAGGCTGTAACTTGAAGGTATATTGAAAACTGTCCCAGAAGCATGAGAAGGTTGCTTACAGAGAGATGCTGGAGGAGGGGGATCCTCTCCTGGCCCCAGCAGTCACCGGCAGCACTGCAATTCCAGACACGATGTTTGCCCCATCGAGAGATGGGGCAAGTCTGAGCAAGGGGCAAAGCTGTCGTGGCTGCATGGCTCCTGGGGACCAAGAGAGCATCTCCTAGTAAAGAGGAATTTATGATGTCACTTGAGTAAGTGAGATCAGACTGCCTGACTGGGATCAGATATTGGATGGGCAAAAGAAGAGGAAAGCAGAAAACGTTGAAAGAAAAGCAGTTTTGCCTCTGACCCAGGACTGGGGCAACTTTGCAGCCAGGACTACTTGGGATTAGTATTTGGGCATTACCAGCTCCCCATGCTGGTGAAGACTGGTGTGGGAAAGGACAGCAGGCTTCCTTGTGCTGGTGGTGGCAGAGCGATGAGCCAGGGCAGGGTTGTTGTCTGTTGTTCTGCAATCTGTTCTGTGTGGCAAACCAAGAGGCAACAGAAAAGAGGGAGAAGAGGAAGAAGTCACAAAATAAACCAAAACAGTTGGAAAAAAACAACCCAGAAACCCATTTTTATGAATCTGTGATTTATTTTCTCCATACTAAATGTGGAAGAGGAAAGAGAAATTAATTCAAGACACCCTATGCTAAAGCCACTACGTAAGAAATCTAGAATTGCTGCAGCAAAGTCAGCAAGAGAAGAAACGGCAACTATCGCTGTGAGGCAGCAGTCCCCAAGCTGCCGAGAGGCCAGGGCAAGCACTGCTGGAGACCCTCACCTCCACCATGACCATGAGCAGCAGCCATGCAGTCAGGAGGAAGGAGCAGGCAGGCATGAGTTCGTCATCACCAACACATCAGTAGTGTGGGGTTTCCAAACCTGGCCTGTTCAAAGGCAGCAAGCAAATTAATCTTGCTGCTTGGAGTTGAGCATTTTACCTCTAAAGTCTCCTGTTTAAGCCTTTCATCTCTCTCTGTCAAGAGACGCACAGGGGGTGTGGGATTGACCAGAACAGTTGAAAACTGCTGCAGTACTAGCTGAGAACAGAGGCAACGACAGCAAATCACAGTATAATTCACTAATAATGTTAGTTACACAAAAGAGAAATCCATAGGAAACCAGGCACTTGCCTATGAGTGCCTGTAAAGGAACAAAACCTGACGCCTTCTTGGAAAGTCTTATGACTTCCAACCCTGATTAAAAATGCTCTTGGCATTTTTCTTACTCAACTCAGTAGCGGGGCTGCCAGCTTGGAAGGGTCCAGACAGCACAGAGAACAGGCCACCACAAGCCTAAGAATGGAGAGGCAACCAGCCAGTCCCAATTCATGATCCAAAGCTGGCAATGGGAAGAGAAGCAGGACCGACAGAAGACACTCCAATTTGATGCAGATTTTAAAATGTCCAGGGATCTGTGTGTGTGCGGGCAGTTTGGCTGTTAGGCTGAACTGCCCTGCGTAGGTACCTCGTTTAAACATGTGCACAAAGTCCTGGTCCCAAGGAGCGGCCTGTTCGCTCGGTTTCTGATGACTCAGAGCTGAAAGGAAGTTGCCCTTTTGTTTCTGAGCTGGCTGTTTACAGCC
>NW_010318244.1:32087-32697 GCF_000700745.2 Antrostomus carolinensis
GTTACAGCACCGGGAGGTTCACTGGAGCTGCACAGAACCATTCAGCTCATTGGTAGTCATCAGAAGGATTATTTGAAGACTTTTTTTTTTTATATACAAGCTGCTCAGTCATAGGAGAATGCATTTTGGTTGGTATTGGTGTTCTCCATGGGGGTGCTGGATGGAAATAAATTTTTCTTCTGACCCTGGCACTGGGGCTCTGGATGCTGTCACTGCTGGAGAGCCTTCACCTCCCTCCATGATGCTGCCTGCCTGCTAGGTCCCGAGCGCTTGGTCACTCACCTTGTGTTCTTCACTCAGTACCGTGGGTTCGGTATGCATGGTAAGGCAGACTTCTTTTTTTTGCTATATAAATAAAAATCTGTTGGATCATTCAAACTTTTATTATCATAGAATCATGGAATGTTGTGAACTAGAAGGGACCTACAAGGATCATGGAGTCCAACTCCCGTCCCTGCACAGGACAAGCCCAACGTTCAGACCATGTGTCTGAGGGCCTTGGCCAAATGCTTCTGGAATATTGTCAGGCTTGGTGCCATGAGCACCTCCCTGGGGAGCCTGTCCCAGTGCTCCACCACCCTCTGCCTGAAGAACCTTTTCCTCATGGCCA
>NW_010318244.1:32932-33183 GCF_000700745.2 Antrostomus carolinensis
AGACCCCCCAGGTCCCTCTCTGCAGCGCTGCTCTCCAGCCTCTTGTTCCCCAGGCTGTGTGTGTGTCCAGGGTTGCCGTGTCCCAGGTGCAAAAATTATGCAGCCAGGCTGGGATCTACCTGCTGTACTTTGTCCATGCATCCTCCCAGGCCTGAAGGGGAATCGCCCCGCGCCACTGCCCGAGGGTGAGGGGGGCCGAGCCAGGGACACGGTGTCACCAGTATCGCTCTGAAGGGCACTTAACGGGTTCC
>NW_010318245.1:0-17330 GCF_000700745.2 Antrostomus carolinensis
CGGCGGCAGCCGGACCTTTGTGAGGCGCTGCTGAGCTCCTGGTGTGCGCCAGGGTCAGGGGTGCCCAGGGACGGGGATGGGCCGCAGTGTGGACGAGAGCCCAGCGCTGGTGGTGGGAGCGTTTGTGATGTTTCTGGCTGAGAGGTTCAAGGAAAAAAAGTGTGTGGGAGACCTAATTAATGTTTATAAATATGTTAAGGGTGAATGTCATGAGGATGGAGCCAGGCTTTTCTCAGTCATGCCTAATGATAGGACAAGGGGCAGTGGGTGTGAGCTGGAACACAGGCGGTTCCACTTGAGAAAGAACCTCTTTACAGTGAGGGTGACGGAGCCCTGGAACAGGCTGTCCAGGGAGGTTGTGGAGTCCCCTTCTCTGGGGACATTCAAAACCTGCCTGGACGCCTTCCTGTGTGATCTCATTTAGGTTCCTGCTTTGGCAGGGGGGTTGGACTAGATGATCTTTCGAGGTCCCTTCCAATCCCTAATATTCTGTGATTCTGTGTCTAAGGCTGCTGAGCCAGCTCTGCGCTGGGGAAGCCTTTAAGCATAAACACGAGCGAGCAATTTTGTGCGAGTTTATTTTCATCGCTTAGCAAACTTGAGTTCTGGTGCAGAAAGGGTTTTTCTCCCTGTGGCTCTCCTTCCTCATCAGACTGGAAGCAAGGAGCCCAGAAGGCAGCCTGAGTTCACAGCTGCAGTTCAGGACTTTCTGCTTAGAGTTCAGACGGGACTGGTGAGTTGGAAGGACCTTCAAATTCCTCCTTAGCCTAAGCTGCTTCACAAAGTGTCCCGTGTACCCAGACCTTTGGACCTGGAACAGTCTAAGGTGACTTGGCTTACGGATTGGTTCCACGCCAAGGCTATGTCAGATGCCTGGCAATGGTTCTGTGGTAGGACATTCCAGGCAGGGGTTAAGGCTGATGATGCTTTGGAGTGCCCTTTGGCTCAGCTGTTAATGTTGACTGTGAATTGGTAGGGCTGTTGAAAAGCCGCTGGCATTTCTTTCATAGGAACTCACGGGTCGCCCTTTCTGGCTGTACCAGTCTGGTAGCTTTTATAGAAAGATTTTTGTGGTGCGTCAGGTCAACAACTTGGACCACATAGACTTACAGCACTTCTAGCAGGCGTATGTCTAACTTACTCGTAAAAACCTTAAATAAAACTGATTGTGCCAAATCCTGTTTCTGTATTTCATGACCTGAAACCTGAAGTTAAACTTATTTTTTAATTGTCCTCTTCCCTGTGGACGTGTGGAGGGGGGGGAAAAAAAGATTGCTTTAAATAGAAAGAAGGTCCTTTATATTTCATAGACTATATCTACCTTTTCCCTGTGAAAAATTAATGTTTTCCATGTTCCCTTGTCAGTCATTTTTCTCCCCCCTTTTTTTTTCTCTCCTCTGTACTTCTCCCTGTTTCTCAACCTTATTAGTGAAGTGTGGAGTCCAAACCAGAAGTTCTCATATCTGTAGCACCAGCCTCATCACCTCAAAACTGTCATATGGGAATCTTAAGTCTTGCTCCTCTCTGAATGTGATTTTTTTCTTTTTTTTTCCAGCATCTGAATTTTATTTTTCATTTTTATTGTTCTAGATGGTTACTACCCAAATGTATTTATACATTTGGTATCTCCTTATTAAGCAGTGTTTTTCTGTTAGCTAAATTTCAGTAATTTTGATCAGGGCCATTCAATTTGTTAAACATATTTGATTTTTTTTTTCTTCCATCTCAAGTCATTCTGTTGTTCATGAAAATATTGAATAGGTCTTGCCTGTACAGGACAGAGCATTGGAAAGCAGCATGTGAAATTTTCTCCTAGTTTAAAAGCCCTTTACATACAGAATAAAGCCACTTACTCATTATTTTATGTATAAGAAATGATATTTCATTAATTAAAATTTTAAAATTAATTTTTCATTAATTAACAATTCATATCCAGAGTGAGTTTTCTCAGAAAAACAAGTTTTTTTCTTGTTTTCTGTGAAAGTTAGGCTTCTGTTTTCACATATGCGTGTGTGTAGGGGTTTGTCTCTGTTCCCTGTCCTAAAAATGATCATGAAAGTCGGCATCTGAACGGAGTAGAGTACCTTGGCTGAAGGAAAAGCTGCGGATGGGGCCGGCTGTTAAATCCGGTCAAGAATTCACACTAAACCAAGTCTTCCTGAGTGCTCCCTCTACAGGTAAGCCTGTTCCCTTAGGGTGACCTCAACCACGGGAAACAAGCTGCCGGAAACCATGCTAGCAGGAAGGAAGGATTTCATCCAGCACAAGCGAAGGTTGCTGCTAAGGGAGATGGGCAGCTCTACCCCCACTAACCAGCTCTTGAACCCTCCCTTGTGGGAGTCATCTGCTGAGTCTGGGAGCAGGTGTGGCCACGCTTTCATTTCTCCACACTGGCTTTCAGGCAAGCCCCCGCTAACCAGCTCTTGAACCCTCCCTTGTGGCACTCCCGGAGTCATCTGCTGAGTCTGGGAACAGGTGTGGCCATGCTTTCATTTCTCCACACTGGCTTTCAGGCAAATCCATTCTTGTCTCACAGCCACACAAACTATGCTTTTGTGTGCTTTGACGTGCTTTTGTATGCTTGTGACAACTTTGCCAGATGGATCCCACCTATGCCCAGCAGTCCTGACTCCTCAGAGAGGGTCTCGTGGTTGTGAAGGCTAAAGCCCATTCTGTTACACTTGTCGTGCAGACAGGTATTGACACAGCCTCTTCTACAGGAGCCTCTCTCCCTTGACTGTATTGGGGAACATGAAAGAGAACAGCATGGGCTTCTGTGTCCTTCATCTTCTCCATAGCCCTGCTGTCACTCATAACATGATCCATCTCCGTTTGCAGTATCAGAGATTCCTACACGGTTGAGCTGCAGAGGGTATTACTCTGAGGGCTGGTCAAGCCTTGACAATCTCTCTCTCCTCAACATCACAGGGCAGTAAGTTTCAAGTGTACTTACCTCACTGATGGGATTTGGTCTCTTAGTTTATAAATCATGTGATCGTCTAGACTTCAGGTTTGACACAAGTAAAACTGGCCTGACGTTCAGCTTTGACACAAGCAATATTGGCCTGACGTAATTGAATTAAATCTGATCAGAAAAGGGAATTTCCCTTCTGTAAAAATGCAGATCACTGATGGGGAAAAAATACAGGCACTGCAGTGAAATGGGAAGTATCTCTACCACCAGTGCTTAGCTATCAGGCAGCCTGCTGATGTGACTGACACTTCAGAGAGAAGGTAGCCCTACCTGTTTCTGCTCTGGCAGCCTGGTAAGTCGGAGAGGTAGCCAGCTGGCAGGCGACCCACATGGCAGGGCTGTGCCCCACTGGCTGGCTGCTCGGCTTGGGTCAGCATCTGCACAGTGAACAGCGAACGAGGTCTCCCCTGGTTAGCCAGGTGCTGGCAGTGCTGGAGAAGTTTTACATGTGCACGACTGGGGAGTGTTTCAGTGGTGCTGCTGTTGGGATACTTACGGAATCTGTGTTTGGTAGAGGCTTGCAAGGATAACCTGCAAGAATTTGTTGCTTATGCTATCCCATGGTGAATTCAAGCTAATTTGCTGCTGGATAGGAGATCATATGCCTGACTTACCGAGTGCTGTCAGCCATTCTGCAAATCTCAGATGCTTCCAACTAGAGATTAATGCAAAATTTATTTTCCTTCAAGTTATGTTTAACATACATTTGTTTAAATGTTATTGAAGCATATAAGTAAATAGGTTTGTGTTTTGGTTTGGTTTTTTATTTTTACCTGTCACCTGTCTAAATTTCTGTTTTCCAGACAAATGTATATCTTCTTTTGTTAAGCATTAATACTTTAATAGAAGGCTACCATGGACTCAGTCTCACTTATTAAAAAGATTATTAGCCAAGAGATATAAAAGAAGCAGTGGTTATTCACTATTGAAACATAATGCTTGCAGAGGGTTGCTTTGCCTTTGGTGGTTTTTTTGTTAATGTTCTCTTGAATAACAAATGTTATCTCTTAGTGATTTTATATAATATACTCTTTAGAAATATGATGAAATATTTCACTAAGATGACAATATAAGGATTTATATTCTGACAAATTTGATACACTTGAGAAAACTGAAGCTTCTTTTTTTTTCTGTGTCATTCAGTTTTTCACTAAATTTCCATCATCTATTACTGTGCAAATTCACTTGGGGTTTATAGCAAAGCCTTAGGGTTTGTAGGATCCTTACCATTAATAGTACTATTTAGGAAAGAATTGTGGAAGCATCCAAAGCTCTAGATACTCTGCAGAGGAAAACATTAGACAGGAATTTGTTAATGGAAACAAACACAAAAGCAGAATCCTAGCATAATATCTAAATACAAGTGCATTTTAATTATCATTTGCACTGTACTGTCATTTAACTGTTAGAAGTCAATCTCTGCCTGCTCTTCAGTTTAGCTTAAAATTTTTAAATCATTCCTTTGTACTGATAAATTTATACAGATGCTGAATAGGAAATGTTATTTTCTGGTGTCTGGTATTTAATCTGTCTGTATGTACTTCTAAACATTAATTATATGCTACATTTTATCTTATTTGTGAATTTTATTTAATAATTTTTAGAAGATTAGGTTTGTATTTTATGTAAGTAACAATGCAATATATAGTGTATTTTATTTATTTTAAATGTTGAGAATGGGACCCCACCTCCTGTGGAAATATGTAGAGCAAATCCAGCACAATGGCATAGAGAAAGGTTTGTCAACTGATCAGCGTAGTACATTCTCCTTCCAGTTCAGGATTTTAAGAGTACGTTGGTTTTAGGTTCATAACACTTTTACTTGTCCCAAACTTGTAAAGTGAAGTAATGGTAGAAGCCCATGTAATGTAATGTCTTTGATGCGTTGTTTTTGTTTGCCTTCATGTTGTCTGTGGTGAAATTACAGATATTTTACTTTCATAGTGGCTTATCACCCACGTTGGATTTTAAATATTTTTTTTATTTATGTTTAATATGAATTAGATGGCACACTTTTTTTTTTAAGTGCAAAATTAGCACATCGTTTGTTAAATCTGTGAATGCAAGCACCTTGTATGCTTAGGTACGTCCTTGAGATGTGTGTACAGTTCTCAATTGCAGCCAGAGAGCTGCTGAAGTTGCTTATTGTATTTTTTCCTCCTTAACATTCACGTTTGCTGGTACAATCTTTCTGAAAGAAATTCTGAAATTCCCTTTTAGTTTCTGATCCATTCACTGCTAATTGGGTCTTTTGTGAAGTGCTCCAAACCACACCCTGGACTTTATAGCCCAGTTCAGTGATGAAATCCCATTTTTCCCTCTAGTTGCTGGGTTTGAGATATTTGATTTTGGCAGTGTGACATTCTCATTTGTTGTTTGTATTTGTTTTCATTTTTTTTAGAGGGGCTTTTGGAAGCATCAGGAAGGGCTCAGATGCATTTGATCTCTTTACCTCCTGCGGATAGAAATTGTGTTCCCGTCTTCAGGTCAATCTGAGAGTTTGTTGTCCATCTTGAATGAGTGATTTCATGCATACTTCTTGTTTGCACAGAAAGAATGAAGCAAATTAGTCTTTTAATTCCCAGTCATTCATCCCTTGGGCTTCATAATAGGATTCTCACTTGTGGAGCTGGAATACAGGCTTGTCTTCCACTGCTTTTTTAATCTTTGCCTTCAAGAAAGTGAGCATGACTTAACATTTGAATGATGTAAAACCTTTACACTCTGACTGGTTTGCTAGCTATATAATTCATGACATAGCAAACACATTAGAATCTCTGGGCTTTTTTCACCATTTAGGCCCAGAGTGTGGGAAGCAGCAAAGGCTGAATACACAGAACAGCAGCAAGAGGAGGGGCAGAGCAGCAGGTATCTGCTGGACTCTGGGATGGGTGGTCTGGAGCAAAGAAATTAAAATGCTTAGACATTGCCACTCAGGTATGAGGAGAGTGAGTGCAGGGAACAGAAAGAGTAGGTGTTTCTGGGCTGGGAGAAGTTGGATATTGGAATGAGATAGGATTTGGGGCAATATTAGAAGAAATACCTCCAGCCAAAAGTTGTGTAAGAGGACTTGGAAGACCAGGGGGTTTTGGGCCAATGAGTTGAGAAGTTATAATTTTGGAGTGAAGAAATAGGAACCTGGAGACTGGACTTCTGAGTAAAGTACCTAGAAATATGTGCTTACGAGGGATGTGCAACTTGGGCTCTGAGGGTCCTAGTCCAGGCAGCTTTGGCTAGGATGTAACAGCTGAAACACACGCAGAGGCTGTTTCCCCACCCTTTTCGGTAGCCTCTGTTTTGCTTTCAGAAATACAGTAATTTTTCTAATGCTTTTAAAAACACAAGCTAAATTACATTGTTGCTTTTGATCTGGTGAAAGAAGTTTGGAAATTTCTTTCTTAAAACCTTTATTTAGTATAGTGTAGTATTTAACAACCTTAGTTAAACGCTATTAGCTAAATGCTAAAAATAAAAGTAATGCCTTGAGAAAGACATCATGTTTCTCAAATCACTCTAGTTCTTTAGTTTTCCAGCTATATTCATATTTTAGGTTTTTGCACCCTTGGAAATATTTACATGACATCTGCTTTATCCCTGTTTATTTACTAATGGCCTTTGCCACTGTTATCGTTGCACCCTGTTTTTCCTTGCAAATAACCTTGTTTTTCACTGCCTTGACATAAAAGTAAACAGTTTGATAAAACAGCACATGATAAATTTTAATACACTTTTCCCATAAAAACTGTGAAAACAAAAAGATCCTTGCAGTAACCTTGAAATGGCTAACACACCAACTGAAGAGATATGTTGATTTTTTCTATTTTTTTTTTAATTCTCAAGAGTATTAGAAAATATGTGCTTGTGTAACAAGAATCATAAAAGCACGAACCAACTGAAGAGATATGTTGATTTTTTTTATTTTTATTTTTTTTAATTCTCAAGAGTATTAGAAAATGTGTGCTTGTGTAACAAGAATCATAAAAGCACGGAGTATTAGTGCTAGACAATGTCAGAGATCCATGCAGAAGTCTACTTAAAGTGGTATAAAGGCAAATTTTCAAGATTTTTTTACTGTAGAGGCTGATTTTTTCTTAATTTTCTTTACAACTCTTTAAAAAATTGTTTTGGCAGCAGTTTGGTAAAGAAAAAGTGGAAGATAAAGTTACTGCACAGGCTCATAGGAAGTGAAAATCGTGAAAACTTCCTGTTTACTCATAGCAAGAAGTGAGGCAACTTTAAGGAAACTGGTTTGCTTAAAGAGGAATAGGAGTAGGAAAGCCTGGTCACATTTTTTTTCAAATTAAAAATATTTTGGTCTGAAAGGGTTAAAAAGGAGCTTTTTTTTTTTTTTTCTAAAACAAACAAAAAACCTTCAAATTTTTTTTCTTTTCTAATAGTAATGTTTGGCTTTTTTTTTTCTTTTTCAGACACCTCTATTGATGTCTTTTGGTGTCTGTAGAAAGTAAAGAACTGTCTAAGACTCTGGAAGTTAGCAGAGTTGCTAAACGATTTGAGTTGAGGAAATCTTAGGGTAAGTAAGTGTCGCAGAAATGGTCTTTTTCCACTAAGCAGATAACCTACCCTACATTTTTGTTACAACTTTATTAAAAGGTGTAATATCAATGTCTGGTAATTCTAACAGAAATGCTTGTAGCTGAACCATAGCTAAAATGATGTTAAAAGGCTTTAAGTTCCTATTGAAATTATTCAAAACTTAACAAACCAAAATATCATGATACTAGAGATTTATTTCTCTTTTAACTATATCTTCATTGTGCATTCCACAAGTTTTGTGGAATAAGTTTTGTCTTAAGTATTTTAAATTGGAAAATCTTTTACTTTAAGAAATAAATATGTAGGCTCCTTTCGTGTTCAGCCATTGTTGGTGTAGAGGGAAGCATGTGCTTATGCATGTATTTTCCTTCTTTTGATTGAGTCATTTTCAGAACTCCAGCCTTTTTAAGGTTATTTCACTTGTCTTCAAGCTGTGGTCACACTAAAGCTGTTATTGCCCATATGAGCTGTGTCATCATAGCCTTACATTGTAAACTAGAGAGTCTTTAATTCCACAGATTACAAAGTGGGCAAGTGTTAATTTTTTTTCTCTTTAAGGTTCCTATATCATTATCTGTGGGCCATTCATAACACTGGCTGAGAATGGTAAACAATACATCCTAGAAAGGCAAAAACCCTAAGAAAAATAATTGTAATGAGGTAACATGACCCCACACCATCAAATTGCATTCATTTAATATTAGGTGTTCAATTTCTACATGTTTATTGAGAATATCATGTTGCTCTGATAATGAGATGCCAAGTAGTACAAAATTTTGCATGTCAAGGATTCTGTCTTGTGTCTCATGGCAATAACTGTAAGAGGAAAGTAGTTCTTCTGGCTCCAAGGTCCAGCTTTTTTTTTTCATATTTCTCCTTGAGGGAGGGTCTCTTCTTTTATATTTCTATAGTTTACTTCTATACCACTTCAAAAAGAGATTTTTCAGTTCTTTATTTCTAGTCCACAAATGGAAGAAAAGTTGTATCGCATCTTCAGGAAGCTCTAGTCTGCTAAAACTTAAATTCAGATAGTATCACTAGCCACTGTAGTCCCATATTTTTTTTTTAACAGTGAAGCTTGCTTAGTTGTTGCAACCTTCATGTAATTCCTTAGCATAGAAAATGCTTGCAGTCTGTGCCAGTGCCGAGCCCTCATCACCGTAACACTTGCCCTGTGGTATGTTGACAGTCCTCTCCTCCAGGGCCTATTGCTATTTAGCATTTTTTTTCCTGCTATCTCTCTCAATCCTATTTGTATTTTCTTCAGAACGACCTTCATTTATTTTATGTGGTCAAAAAATACATGAAAATTGACAAAATGGCCTTCTGTGTAACAATTTCAGTCATGGTATTTTCTTCCCGAGTTTTCAGAAGGTAAGATGACCAGTCTCTTCAGAACTCCTTGGTGCTGTAGGAAAAAAATACTCAGTATGTAGTACACTAGTACTAGTTTATATATGTGTAATAGTTTAACTTAGCACCCTGTTTACTGAGTTAACTGATCTCATGGTGCATCAGGCTTGCTATACTGAAGGTATACAATAAAGTTCTGTCATGTATTAAGAATGCAGCTTATTTTGGAAAGAAACAGAAAGAAACAAAACAGCCAACCAAAGGTAGGATAGCACTAATCTAATTCACATGAGTTAGATTGAGTAGAGATCAAAATATTTGTATCCTGATGACTTAAAGCAAGGTATTAAAATAATTCTCTTGAGTGAAAACAATGAAAATTTATAGTTCCTCTAGTGTAACGTCAGTTGAAGCAAAGAGAAAACACAGAGAAAAGCTTGTGACAATTATTTATGTCAAACGAAAATGGAGGAAATGATTCAGTATCAGGTTTAAGTAGTACAATGTCATATTTAAAATAAAAACAACTGTTTTGGAAAAAAAAATGTTGATTATAGTAGACATTGAAAGGAAAAGAGAAAGAAAAGGAAAAGATAAGTACAGATCAATTATATAAATGAACTAGTTTCCAAACAAAGGGGCCATACAGATTCATAGACTTGTTAACATTTCCCAGTAAATTAATCTCTAATTTGAGTTAAGCCTACTTCTCTTTCCACTTTTATTGGAAAGAAAAAATGTAATTGAGACCTTTTGAAGCATGTACTGGATGGGTTTGCTGAGCATTGCATCCACTCTATGCCACGTTCTTTCAGGTTTCATTTTACGAAGTTGAATTTTCTGTCAGTAATTTTCATTTAAATTATGAAAAAAACCCCACAAAACCAAACTCTGAAAATTTCATTGTACTTTCTTACATGAAATTTTTGCCATAATGACAACAGGCATATTTATTTTGTTTGACATAAGTTAATTCTGAACATGGAATTGTCCCATTGTTTGGAATGGTTCAGTAGTCCAGCTTTACAAGTGCTAAGTTTACGAGTGTCTCTTAAAACATGCAAGCATTTCATCCTACACCTCAGATAAAGATCAAATAGGTTTAAATACCATTCTTGCAGTAAGCAGATGTTTGACCTTATGTTCTGAGGTGATTAAATTCCGTGCATGTTTGTATATATATAAGTTTGGCTCTGCCTTTTCTGCCAAAGAGAATTACAGAGGTCTAACTGATGCTTAGTAATGCATATGATGTAGCTGAGTTTTAGAGAAAAGTAGCCTTGAACTAACAAACTAACCAGTGAGAAATAGTATTTTGCTGGGCCTTATTTTAAAGTAATTACCTTGATCCAGTTTGAAATTCTGTTAATTCTGTCAATTGAATGGGAAAAAATGAAATTACAAATTTAACTCTCATGAGTGCAGTTCTGTGAGGGGAAAAATACATTATCTATTATCTGTTTATTTGTAACAAATTGATTAGTAACATATTTGATAAAGAGAAATTATATAAATCCAAAGAAAGCTGTGACTCGTATACGCTGATTTATATTTAGGTTAAAAGTGAAACAAAATGATGTGCTAGAGAGGATTCAAAGTACTTTTGACTGAAGTACTGCCACAGATTGGAAGACATAGAAGATGTATCTCTGTGGCATTAAAACACTTTGGAAATATACATGTTGGGAGTAGTTGGAAATAATAACATTATTTCAGAAGTTTAGTATCTTTATAATTGGCACAGAGAGAGATATACTCATCATTCCCCGAACCTACTTCAAATTACATGCATGAAACACTAGATGTTCTTGTAAAACAGCAACTGTGCTTTCCAGGAAAGAAATACAGCTGTCTGCAGTAAAGGATTGCTGACATAATTTTGTCTTGTGTACTAACTTCTTTATTTGTGAGAAAATATTTTATTCTGTCAGAAAAAATATGTATTTCTTCTGATCTTTTGAAAATACTCAGTTAACTGTATCTGATATTTCTTTGTATCCTGTCTCCAATTTTCAGTACTATTTAAGAACAAGCTTTTTCAATATTACACTAATACTTTTTACAAACTGTTGCCTCTTCATGGAGGAAATAGTAGGTGATACAATAAACATAAACTTAAGATCATGGAGAATACATCGCAGAAAACAAAAAGCACATTGTGATTGAAGAGCCTTAAAAAGTAACCAAGGAGCACCAGCCTGAGAACTTCAGATTTTGATTACGGCTGACGAACATGGTTGAGAGTGTATTTAGCATGTCTTGAACTTAGATTACTGACTAAGAGTCTGAATCTATTAAAGTAAATCTGGTAAGCCCCTGGCAAATTTCCCCAGATACTGAAACAAGACCGGATTTTAGACTTGAGTTGAACAATTTAAATTCTTTGTCAAACAATGATGGTCTTTGCATCTGACTGTGACTAAGGAACCATTGCTGAAAGGAAGGCAGTACAAGAGCAAGTGTAACCCCCTCATCAGAGAAGGATACCTTGTGGAAGTGTTGAAGGGAAAGGGAAATGGGTGCTCCAGAACCCTCTTCCGAGGGTGAAACAACATCAGTGAGAGTTTCTCAGTCCTTTTTCCTCAAGATAGAACTGTGGAAGAGGAATGGAAGCTTGGTACAATACTTGTACTTGTTACTACTGAGAAATGTAGAACAAGAAAGAAAGGAGACCTTAGGAATCATTTAAGTTCATAAGAACTTGCAAACCTAAGAAAAAGCCTTTTTCTATAAAGTTGCTGGTAACCTCAGGAAAGAACAGCTACTGGAAAAAGAGTGCAATGGTCTGTTCCAGTTGCGTCTTCCTCTAAGCAGTCTTTGCCAAGATTTGAAGTATGGAAAAGGTACTTAATAATTTAGCTCCTTTAACTATGTAGTGACATGCAAACATTTCCTAGAGCTGCAGTTAATGCAGGAAGCTTAAGAATAGGCTATGGAGTAGTTGACATGATAGCAGCCTCCATTGAGAAACAAAGGAAATAAACCACTTAAAATTTACTAATAGCTTCTTTTTTAACTTAACAGAATTTACCCTCAAAACCTCACATATCCCGAAGGTTTTACACTGATTGTAATCTAAGGACAGAATCATAGACTCTAAATGTTGGAGCAGTCAACTGTTCAGAACAGCATAACACCTCCCTGAAGATGTGTTTTGGCTCATGTTCTTTTCCTGGCGTGTTAAGTGATACGGGAGCTTTAACAGAGGAGTTGCTGAGACTTTAGATAGCAAGAAACCTATCTGTGAACAACAAGGGCAAAAAACCCAACAGAACAGCCTTGCCTTTGCATGTACTAAACAGTGATGACTGTCTCATGACTAACAGCCTGTTCTCAATATTGTTTTTTTCAATTTGCAGAACCTTCTATTTTCACTTAAATAATTTTAAAATTGTGCATATAGAGGCACACGTGTACTCTCACAGTTATACTGCCAGGAATTTGAATTACAAGAGATGAGAAATAGAGAGTTTAGATTTATATAGCTAACTCAGGGCTAAGCAGCGCAACTCCAAATCCCTTGAGGAAGCCTAAATGTTTGAGATTATCATATGTATGAATAATAGCTACATAAAATCTTTCCAGGCTTTTCTTCTGTAAATAGCAGCTATAGTAACCCCTGTAGTTTAGTCTTCAGTGGAGCTTATTCCTGCTTTAGTGTAATTATTTTATTACCAATGAAAGTGATCTGAATAACATGATTAGCTTTTAAAATCTAAATGCACTGCAGTTGTTTCATACAGGCTACCATTTCAGTCTTTGGATGCTCTTACTAACTGCAGAAAGAAATTCTGAGATAACCATTAAAAACCTCCACAACACTTCTACAGTTAAAAAAACTGTGGTGATTTAACACTTCAGAACATAGAGCTTCTTTCCCCAAAACCATAATTTATGGTTAACATTGTCAAAACCTCAGATATTAAATCTTAAAACTGAAACTATTGATGTTTCATTTAGCACAATATTGGCTTTTCATTGTTTCCATGGGCCAACACTGACTGTTGACTCCTAATTTTAAGGAGCTGTATGTTTGTGTCCTCCTTCCCAAATCCACAGATATTACCAAGGTTATCTTGGTGTGGTTCCCTCAATAAACAGAAAGATTGATATGCATTTCAGAACAACGACATTTAATCTTTGGTTCAGGTTAATTTAATTTAGTCATACAAGTTGACAGTTATTCTAAAGTACACTGTTTTGACATCACATTTCTTCTATGTATTTGGAGATTGCTTCAACTCATTTGGAAGAAACCTTGAGGAAGGTCAACAGTCATGGCTGAAACATCACTTTCTTGAGTGACTGTCAAAATAAACAATTTAGGCTGGCATAGGTTATCGAAGTCAGTGTTTCTTTTGCAATATTCTATGTTAATTGAGAGGCCTACATTACAAAATTTACTTTTGTTATACACAAAGAAATTTCAAGGTCACTTTTACCCCCCCCCCCCCCTCCCCCCCCCAGTCATATCTTCCTGGTTAAGTAGTGTCAAAACAGCAAAGAAGCTTTTTACTGTCAGCTTCTCTCTCTCCAAAACTTCACTTAAAAGTGGAAGTAAGATATATTTAGGATGGAGAGTTTAAATTTACTTAGGCCATATCATGGAAGGTTGGTTTAAGAACTGGGACATGTTCATGGTTTAATTTACTGCTCTACCACAGATTTGCTGTTGCCTTGGTAAAAATTATGGTTAGCACTTTCTTGTGTTACTCAAGTATTATCAAGATCAATAAAGACTGAAGAGCTCAGACAACACAGTAATGAGGGCAATGCAAGCAATTTAGGTATGTACTCAACTGAAACTAGATAACTCAGTAGAAAGTGCATGCTTCCATAACCATCATCTACTGGGATTTCCTAGCTGGAATGACCAAATCTCAGTTTACATTTGGCCCAGGTTAGCAATGATGTTTTGACTGTGGTTAGGTGACTCCCGGTTGTTTAGATCTTCAGTAAGACATCTTACTGTGCTGTTGTAGAATGTTATCCCAGAGATAAATGGATCTTGTGTTACTTATGTTAATTATATAAACTTTCTCAGATTTTGGGATTGTCTATATAAATGTTCTCTATATATGAGATACAGCTATATTAGCAACTCTTTTCTGAATTGACTATGAAATGTAACCAGAAATTCTGTAACAGAACTGAATTCAGTCTTTCACTTGAAACAGTGATTAAACTTATTTTCTCTTAAATTTTATCACTCTTGTAATAGGTAATGAATTCCTAACAACTTAGAAATACTACTAACTATTTGGAGTTATTAAATGTATTTTCACCAAGAAATTTAGCGCACTGTGCCAGCCTTTTATCTAGAAATAACTTCTGTGCAAAGTAATTCTGGAGCTGACCAATTGCAGAGGGTAATTTTAAAAGCCATTTATTTAGGGCTTTGTATGTTCTTCCTTTTCCATAATTGAGCATTTGTTCTTCATTACTGGCTAAAATTAGCAAACTTTATCAGGAAAGAAAAAAAAAATAAGAGCTGTTTGCTTCCAAAGGAAATTATTTGGACTCATATATTTTTATTAATATATGTATTAGAACAGAGCCAAGATTTACTAAAGTGATTTTAGATACTTCAGAAAAAAACCTCTTGATTAAGTTTAAATATAATCTAAATTCTGTAAGAAGGTACTCAGCCATAATCAACTCATCCAGTGCGTCAATTTTTTGTCATACTGTGTTTTAATCTGTAAGTATTTTTGTGACCAAATGTCTTGTAATTAAAAAAGTTAGCAAAACCTAGATCTTTCTTCTGGGTAGTGAAATGTTTCCTCATGCAGAAAACTTTAAATAAGGTCAATGCTTTTTTTCTGTCAAGGCATTAGTAACATCTAACCTAGATACCTTCCCATCTCTTTGCCTATCTCCTTACTGCAAAACAGAATTATCACTTTTTGCAATTTGTTTAGCTTCTGTTAATTTTCTCATAATCAGAAGCAATATGGAGAAAGCATTTGTCTCTTCAGCAGACAAATATCTTTTCCTCTTTTAACCTCTAAGTTGGCTGACTGTGCACTGAGTTTCAGCCTTGTAGAACTGAAGGCACAGGATAAGGAACTGCCATCGCTGTAACTCCTGAAGGAATTTGTGTTGCAGAAAGTTCCAACATTTGCCAGTTGCAGCCTAATTCAAAGTTAGGAAGTCCAGCTTTAATGAGAAAAAGTAATTATTTCTTTTAGCTATAGTCAGTGGTCCATTACAAATTATTTGGTTTACCTTCTAAAATTTGGTACAAGATGACACCTAGGGTTGGATTAGCTGCAAATTGTAGTCAAGTTAGTTGGTTTAAAATTCTTTGAAGTTTCCCAGTACAGGTAATGGTTTTGATGGTATATATCCTTTCCCTCCCCCCCTTCTTTTCTTTAGTGTTTTTGTATGTATTGGTACTTGAAAAAAGGCTCAAATATACTTCTGGAAGCAGATGAGGAAGTTTAACAACTTGCATCAATACTATGCCTCTGAACCTCAAATCCCTTACAGGAGGGTTTCAGTCCAGTTTTAATCAAGCAAAGAGACTGAAGGCTCACCAACTGCCGGATGTATTCAATGTAGTCTTCATTTATGATGTGATACTAATAAGGCTATTCCACATTTGGAATACATATTTCACCTTGAAGTTATACATAATATTTTTATCCACTGTTACAAACTTCATGTATATTTGCTCAACCAAATAGGAATTTTGTGCCTACAGAAGACTGTGCTTTGTTCAGCTGTTAACCATTAATGGTAGGCTTTTTCTTCCTCTAAGAGTGCATAGCAAGGTTTACCTTGCTGAAAGGTCAGGACTTGAGACATCTCTTGTATAGCAGTATATTTTTCTCCAGTTTATCAGGGGCTCGTTTTGGTATACTTTATCATACTTCTTTGTTTTTCTTGATTGTTTTGTATGTTAGAAGACATTAATAAGTCTTCTCTACAGGTTCCTGACCATACTTCTTATATGCAGACTAGGGATCCAGTCTAAACCCTCAAAGGTGTTTGAATACTTTTCTTTGAGTATTTTATAAGCTATTTTCCTGTACATCTTCACAAAGTGGCTTACTGCTGATTCAAAGCAGCTATTCTCTGTGTTGCTAATCCAAGACACAAATTCTTTCTTTTTCCAGATAGATCACCTATACATGCTGAGAGTCCACTGCAATGTCATATCTGTAAACTTAACAACAGTTTTGTCTTTTTAAAATGATGCCAGTATAATCCTTTAAAATACTTAGGTTAGTATATTTTATTTTATCTTCTCAAGTCCCTGAGCAGTAACATTCTTCCAAAATACTGCTGTTAAATTTTCAGTAACCAGCTCCACGAGTCCAAAATGCAACATTAGGGACTTTCTCTGGGGAGACAATTAATTATTTTTCCTTTTCAGTCTGCCTAAATTGTAGCAGTGTAATGATATCCACAAATGCCAGCCTGATAAAGAACATGTTGTACACTCTTAGCAAGGTCAATTTTGATACCACACTAGTGGAACTACAGCTGTATTACTTACTGTACTTTACTGCACTATGTTTATAATTTCAGGAATATTGTAGCTATTGATCAAGTGCCCAGTCCAGTTGGGGACAGTTAATGACTAACTCAGTAGCCCTTGTGCTTAATTAAAATAAGTTTTCCATCTATATTTTCTAATATATTTATGTCCACTGGCAGTCAGGCATACTGTTTCCTTACTCTCCAAACTTGTTAGGACATATCCATAGAAAATAATCGGCCCAAGGGCTCCAACATCCCACAAAACCTCATCTTTAACTCTTCTCTTTCCAACTATATTAGTAATTCTAATTTATTCACAGTATTTTAGGTGCCTGTTTTCTCCTCTGTGTCTGTTCACTTGTTGTTCTTCAGCATAGCGTTTTGGATTATACTACTCTGTAATCCTGTATCTCAGCCACTGGTCCCAAATACTGCCTTTCACAGAATTAACACTCCTTTTTTTTCAGTTATCCAGGACACCCTAGTTGAATTGCACTTTCATTATGATAAACCAAACCAGTTAAAGCTAGCTTATCTGTCTGTTTACAAGGAGCTGTGATTTTAAACTCTTTTATTTTAATTGTTCTGGTTTTGGTTGATGATGGTTAAAAGATTTTCCACTGGCATGGTTTCCTTCATCCTTCTGTGGAACAGTATGTCAATTTTAGTCTTTCATTATACTGTTTCTTAATTCTCCCTTCTCTTTTTTTCCTCCTGTTGTAGTTAATTTCCATTTTTCTAGCTTTTCTCCCCTTCTGTGGCTTTGAACCATTCTTACGCATCCTATCGCTGGATGCCAAAGAGGCAGAACCATAGAATCATTTTGGTTGGAAAAGACCTTTAAGATCATCAAGTCCAACAGTAGACCTAGCGCTGCCAAGTCCACCTCTATAGCATGTCCCTAAGCACCACATCTACATGTCTTTTAAATACCTCCAGGGATGGTGACTCAACCACTTCC
>NW_010318245.1:17697-39388 GCF_000700745.2 Antrostomus carolinensis
TTAAAACCCCCCCCCCCCCCCCCTCCTTTTCCCCAAATTAGACAAGCCCAAAGTCCTTAGCCACTTCTCACAGGACATGCCTTCCAGCCCTTTCAGCAGCTTTGTTGCCTCCTCTGGACTCATTCAAGGACCTTCACATCCTTCCTAAATTGTGGGGCCCAGAACTGCACACAGTACTCCAGGTGAAGCCACACCAACACTGAATACAGCAGGATAATCTCTTCTTTTGACTGACTGGTTACGCTGTGTTTGATGCCCTCCGGGATGAGGTTTTCCCTCTTAGTTGCCAAGGCACACTGCTGATCCCTACTGAACCTGCTGTCAACCAGCACCCCCAGATCCCTTTCCCCAGGGTTGCTTTCCAGCCATTCCTCTCCCAGTTTATACTTGTGCCTGGTGTTACTCCATCCTAGGTGCAGAATCTGGCATTTGGACTTGTTACATTTCATCCCATTAATCATAGCCCAGTGCTCCAGTCTATCTAGATCCCTCTGCAAGGCCTCTTGTCCCTCAAGAAAGTCAACAGGACCTCCCAGTTTGGTGTCATCAGCCAACATGCTAGTGGTGCATTCAACTCCTGCATGCAGATCGTTGTTAAATACATTGAACAAGACTAGCCCTAGAATTGAGAAGCCTGAGGAACACTGCTGGTAACCAGTTGCCAGCCAGATGTAACTCCATTCATGACAACCCTTTGAGCCCTGCCCTTCAGCCAGTTCTTCACCTAGCACACTGTGAACCTGCACATCTCACAGTTGGACAACTTGTCCAGAAGGATGCTGTAAGGACCTGTGGCTATCCCTCTTACAACACAGAACTTCTAAAATAATTGAATATTAGTCTTTCAAAAACCCTTGTTCTGCACCAGTTAGCACTTCACACTGTGCCTGCTGGCTTAGAAACATGTCCCAAAGCCAGAGATCTAGAGGCATTCAGCCCCCAAGGGCCAAATTAAGGACCAGTAGCTGTAGTTCAGACATTGAGAATATAAGCTAATTAGAAATTGCTCTCCAAATGGCATCCTCCTTTCCCTGCTTGCTATAATTCCATGTACTACAAAGGCCACGTTTAAAAGGGAAGGATTGAATCAGGCTTTGTGCTAATTTCTGGAAAGATACTCAAGACTGGCTGAGTTATGTGGGGCAAAGTGACAGCAACAGTGACATCTGTAGAGCTAGTACTGTCACTATCAGCAGCACAAATGTGTTCTTGCATCTTTTATGAGTTTAATTCAGCAGAGGATAGAATGGATCTTTTGACAAATTCTGTGCTACAATTACAAGTCTGTTGCTCAAAGAAAAGGCTGTTTCTATACTGAGAAATCAGAGACTTTGGTCATCTGTAGGCTGAACTGCTGCAGTAATTTAACACAGAAGCAAGGAATATATAATCCAATTATGAGGAGCAATATCTAAATCACTTCTATTCCTTTTTTAATGGTTTGCTTTGGAATCCATTAGGACAAAAGGATCTTTATAAATGTAAAATATTAATAAAGTGAAAAATTGAAGTGATCATACTTAGTTGTAAATGAACAAAACACATTCATTTATGTTCCCTGTAAGTCCTGTCATTCTTGTCTAGAATATGTTGTCATGGTATCCAATATGGCCATGTCAAAAAAGTAATAATGAGAAATTATGGTGGCCAGGGATATGTAGCAGATTACTTTTCCAGTTTGGTACCTAATGTGGGGTTGAAAAGACAAGGGTCTGTTTCAGATACAGAGATAACAGTATTCTGAGGTTAAACTCTGGAAAAGTGGGATCTAAAAATACTGAAAATAAAGAAAGTAGAACAAATGTTAGAGAGGATTTTGAATATTTTTATGATAAATGAATAGGCTTTAACTTATTATTAAAAAAAGCTTGGATCTCAGCTCCTGTAAACCAGGTTAGCATCTTTGAATTCGTAACAGTCATGTAGCCAGATTATACAAGTCAAGGTTCTGAGCCTCTCTGAATTAAGAAGACTTTCAGATAAGACCTTGGTTGTGTTTGCAGTTGAAAAAAACCTTTGCAGCCTATGGCTAGAAACACACTGCTGTCCCAGGTTTGCCAACATGCAAAAGTATACTGATTTAATTTCAAATGTTACATTAAATTTGGTTAGTTAAGACTGTGATAAAGAAAATGTTTATCAGAGTCTCCCAGTCTTTTCCTGGCCTGAGACTCAAGACCAAATATTCTGGCCAATATTAAGGATGTAGAATTACTTTCATGTGAATGACATGAATGGAGAGATTAGTTGTCTCGAAAGAATTATTTTTCTGTCCTAGACCTTTAGAAATGTTTTCTAGGGTGCTGGGAAATCAGTGCCTAGTCCAAAAGCAAGACAAAGGAACAGTTATAAATATCAGTCTCCTTCCAAATCCTACAGAAAAGATATCAAGATTAACATATATGTGGTCGCATAATTTTTTTCTGCTGTCAGTCACCCTTAATCTCTTCCTATCTTAGGGAGGCAGAAAAACATAAGGATTTGAAGGGCCAATTCAGAGGGCAGGATGGCAATCTGTTTTGCTTAACTGTAAGACTCAACTGTGAATGGAAAGAACATTAAACCAATCTGCATATCACAATCTTAATGTCATGGCAATAACAACCACTCCCTTGCCCAACTAAGCCTTCCATTGCTATTCTCATAAGAAAGATCATCTCAGCCTTGCAAACAGAAATGTTTAGCTGTTGTTGCTCCAATAACAAACTTAGAGTTTAACATAGTTCTTCCTTGAAGTTATGCTAATTTACATAAAAATCTTCCCCAGATCATCTAACATTTTTTCCTGTCTTGGTTTAACCATCAGCCCTTCTAAGTTCCCTCTCTGGTCAACGGAGAAAGACAGACATCATCAGAAATCAATTCAGAGGGCTCCTTGACCTGTCTTGCTCCATGAACTTCATACAAAGCCATGTTTTTTATTTTGGGTGGTATGAAATCAACCTCTTTGTGTTCTAGGCTTTAATTTACCAGGTAATAAGCAAGTGATGAATCTGTGGTACTATACAATAAGTATAGTTTCAATTTTCTAAAACTTCTCTTGTAAATCTTCAGTTAGGGATTGTGGCACAGATGACAGGAAAAACCGAGTCATATACACATAAATAGACTACATGTCTCCCATGATATCCACAATCATAACTCTGAATATAATCCTTGCCAACAAACAATGTCCGTCTGTAAAAGGCATTTTAGAATTTCTGAAGTACTCAGTAAATGGGCAATTCATAAAAGAACAATGTGACAGATTTTGTCTGTGTCCCCTAGATAAAAAGGGAACAACAGCTACTTAAAATGTTTTGCATTTATCATCTTTAGGAAAAAAAAAAGTTTTTGGAATCACTGTCCAATCCCAAGGGATACTTATTCTGTGTCCAGTATGACCCTAATTATAATGATAGTATAATGAAGAAATGTACCCTCTCTTCCTGTAGCTGCACAGTGGCAATCTACAGAAAATTGCCTTTAGCTGTAGATATATGAATATGTTTTCTAACAGTGAGCTGTGTTGTTATAATAGCATAGTTTTTTAAGGGATCTTTTCATGAACTGTGATCAAGAAAGGAGAATCTGCCATGCTATTAAGAAAGTACCAAATAGCCCAAAGTCAAAACCAGATGCCAGCTTAATTTAATATAACCGAAAAAAAAAGCTAAACCCAAAAGGGCACCAGCATTGATAATGCTGTGAATTACAAATAGTTGTGACCTTATTCCAAAGTAAAGTATATAGGAAGCTTGCATACTCCAGTGCATTAATTGCAAGTCTGACTAACAACGTTAGTCAATATTTCCATGTGTTCATCACTTCTAGAAATTTCCATTTGCCTCAGTTCCATATTCTGATTCACAGGGGTTTTTTGCACAAATTTCGCAAAATAATTTCTTCCCATAATAATTATTTTAAAATTTGTTACAATCCTAGCACGAAAGCCATAGGTGGTAAGCAAGATGAAATTTGGCAGGGTAGAAGCTCTGAATTGTGCTCCCAAACTTCATTTTGATTCCTTCAGTTTGCATTGCTGACGTACTGTAAACGTCATGCAATTCCATGAGGGAATTTGAAAATCCTCACAGCTATGCATTTATATTAGTTCTTACTCTTGAACCAGTGCCTTGTAGCTACATCCTTATAAATTACTAGCTTCTCAGTTTCAAGGGATTTCTTGGTGAACCTTGTGTGAACATATATAAAAATCAAGGCATACTCCTTGATTAAAGGGTATTTTTTTCAAACATCTGAGGATATCTTTTTCTCCTTCTGTTTATTTCTTCTGTTTATTTGTGTTTTAGCAAGGAATGTAAGGTCAGTTTTTGTTCGGATAACAAACTAATTTCAGTCGAACTACAAAAATATAGGACTTAATTGAATATATACATACAGCACGTGAACTCCCTCCTTTGTGGAGAGCAGGAGGGAAGAATATTGCAGAAGTTTTCAAGCTCATTACCAGAAACTTTGTTGTTGCAATCTCGGTGGAAGGAACCTGGCAAGCAGGGAACATCGTTACCCAGTCTTATCTTCCTGCCTCTGAAGGACAGTAATATTTATTGATTTTTAGGAAGAAATAAAGTGAACTCATAAACGAGAGTAGCAGATGAAATCAGTAGACTACTGACACTGAAGAAGAAAAACTGAAAAGCAGTTTATTGGCAAAAGGCCAGTGTAGCTACAACTGAAGATCAGAAGACGTCTCCAGGCAGGAGAAGAGTGAAGTGGGGTCTGAATTTTGCTCTCCTGCTTCAACCAGATTGCTCATATGGTCTGACTTAGTTACTAAATCTCATCCTTCATTGTCATTGTGCTTGGGATATTTGCATCCTAGTGTTTGGCAGCCCTTATTAAGCAATATTATTTGATTTCAATCATGCCAATGACTACTGGAACATGTCAAGGGCCTGAAGGTAAGCTTAGGGCACACACATTGTCTAAATGGCTCTAAACTGGAAGAGGGTAGGTTTAGATTAGATATTAGGAAGAAGTTCTTCACTGTGAGGGTGGTGAGACACTGGAACAAGTTGCCCAAGGAAGTTGTGGATGACCCCCTCCCTGGAAGTGTTTAAGGCCAGGCTGGATAAGGCTTTGAGCAACCTGATCTAGTGGAAGGTGTCCCTGCTGATGGCAGGAGGGTTGGAACTAGATGATCTTTAATGTCCCTTCCAACCCAAACCATTCTATGATTCTATGATAATTCAGCATGCAGCCAGGCAGCCCTAGCTCCCTGAGCAGCCCTCTGCAGTAAGAGGAGTCAAAATTTACCTCATGTGCACTGGAAACAAAGTGAAATATTTACAGTGTAAGTTGCTGAGGAGGTGAGGACTTTTCTTAGCACAGTCATTTGGGACCTGTTAGCTCCACCCCTAACTTTTGCTATACACTTGTACTCCTTACAGGTTCCAGCTGGGGAGATGATGGTGGTAGGTTCTGCAGTTTAGCTCTTCTGTTTCCACTCAAGAGCTGCTGGGCTTTTAAAGCCTGCACTCTGATCTCCAGAAAAGAGAAAGAAGGATTTGCTCTTGGTGATAGACCATAAACTAGAACCACAGTAAAAAATGTACTGCAGTTGCTTCTGGGTGGCCAAAATTTGGTGGGAGCTCAGGGAGACCAGTAATTAAAAAAACCCAAACAAACAAAAAAAAGAGCTACACAACTTCACAAGCTACATATCTCCATATTTTAGTTTTCTCTAAGAAAGAGTAAATACAACAAAATTCATGTGCTAAGGTTTGTGCCACAGTTGAAACTCAGACTCCCTGTCTTTCCTGCCTGGCATCATACCCCTCAGGATACTGTGTTTGTGTTGCCTCATCTCGCATTAAGAAATCTTTTGTGCTGGATTAGGTACTATCTTCCTGCTTTGAAGGATAATGTGCTGGTTTTGAAGACTATGTGTTATTAGCAGACAGGAAAAGATTTCAGGTCAGTCTCTTTCCTCCACTGCAGCTTGTTTGCGATCCATTCAGCTAAGTCTTGGCCTCCTGCTGTCTCAGTTTCCCCTTGTGTGCTGCAGGGACATCTGCCTGCTGCCACCATGCAAGCAGCGTAGTGTGCGCGGGAGATGGTGCGCTGGCTGAGAGTGAGCTTACCCAAGTAACTCTACCTGCATCTGCAAGACTTGGTGCTGTGGTGGAGTCAGCCAGGACAGTAAGAAAGATTGAACTGGAACTTCATCAGCTTGAGGGAATATGATCTCCAATACTGGCAAATTGAGTTCTGGTAAGTGCACTGTAAGAGTCGAGGCGTCTTTCTGATGTTCACGTTGTATGAGATCAAGTTTATAATGTTGATCTGTATCAAGTCAGGATGTGTGACCTCTTTTGTCTGATGTGGGCTCTCAACTAGAATCTATACCTTCATTATCTCAAGCGCAGGATAACTGTAACCCACTCTTGCTGTCAAGTCACAACTTAAACGTACTGTGAACTGAAGGTGACTTGAAATGCAGCCATGCAATTATTAAGTAATGTGTCATGCAAGGAGCACAGTGCATTACACCAATTGCTTTGGGAGTGCACTCGTTGCCAGCAAGAACAGAGGTGAAATTCCTGTCCTCTGTTTTGGCCTTTGTCTCCCGAAGTGGCTTAGGACCAACCTACCTGAAGGGACATTTATTTCTCTGTGCTGTGTGATACAATTGTGATTACAGGTACTGCAGCTGGGGGCCAGCTTAAATTTTAATAGGTCTGAGATGTGAACTGTGTATTTTGTATGAGCACTTCTTACTTTTGTATTTTTTTTCCAAGAGGCTGTTCTTAATAGAATCATGGAATCATAGAATCGTTTTGGTTGGAAAAGACCTTTAAGATCATCAAGTCCAACCTTTCTTTGTAAGCACACAGAGGAGTGTTATCATGATTCGTACATTTAAGCAGGATGGATAATTATGGGTGATTTAACTTTCTGCATGGCAGTGCTCCTTCTACTTTCCCCTGGAATTCCTGCATGATGTGCGTGCATACACACGTATATGGTCAGACCAGAAAACATATTGTACAGTCCTACTCAGACTCAAAATAAGAACTTCAAGTGATTTGGAATTTACTGTGTCCCATGATAAGCTGTTCAAATTGCTATTTTTTACTCTAGCACCTGGATGGGTTTGTTTTGTTGATGCTATATGATGCAGTAAGTTACCTGCTCTAAATTTTTTTAAAAAATATGATTATTAATATTTGTGAAGTGTACAGGATTTTCTAAAAATAGAACTTTGATAAACTACCAAAACCTAGATGAACAAAATACCTGAGGTTGTTTTGTTCAAATAGTTTTGTGGATACAGTTTGATTGTTGTGACTGTGTTTTCTTTTATAACTCTCTTGGCCTTTATGTTTTCCGAAGCTATTAAAAATGTTTCAGTCACTGTGCAAAATGAAGTTTAATTTTTGAAAAACTTATTGTATAGCTTAATTATTTCTAAAATATTATGTAAGGAAACTTTTGCTATTGCTTCTTAAATGAATCAGAAATAAAAATTACCACATGCAAGGAACTGTGATCCTTTGGCATATTAAAAATTATTCCACTAGATGGAGAACTTGCATCAAGTATGCAACTAAAAATTTTAGCACGAACTAAAATCCTAGCTGCAGCTGCAAAAATTAAACTCCTAATAACTGAGTAGTTCTTGTTTCATATTTCCTTTTATCATTTCTGGTGAAGAGCACTTTTAAATTTGTAGCATAGACATTTTGTGAGGTTGTAGAACACTATATTAATTTATGTTTAAAAATTAATAAAAGAATTAACATATATTTCTTGATATGTTATCTGAAGAAGTTGATTTCAGTACTTATCAATTTTTCTGTGAAATGTACTCGTTTAAAACATTTCTTCTGCACCATGAACACTAATGACGTGCTGACAATGAAGACTCTCCAGGGGAAGAAAGTGAAAAATGTTTGCCAAAAAGAGATAGTTATTTTTAAAGAACCCTGTTTAAATGGATCTCAGTTGTTCATAAACATAGGAGAAGTAATACTTTATTAGTTTCCCTGGTTCTGTAAACATGGCCAATATTGAGTTATAAAGTTCCTCAGAAGAAGGAAGAGGACAAACGCAGTTGTTGAGACTTAGGTTTTCTTGTAGTGTATAAATTTGCCCCATAGGCGCACTGAAGGCCTGCATTATCATTAGGGGACGTGAAAGTATTCTCACACTGTCTGTTTTGCTCCTTCCTTCTTTCCATTTCTGGGTCTCCTTGTCCTGGATGACCCATCATGCCCAGCTCCTTTCAGAAGACAGCAATTATTTCACCCAAATGTGAATCCAGACCCAGATGATAATTTACTTTAGGGTAACTTAAAGACAGTTTGGCACAGAGCTGCACTGAATCTGACTTTGTCTGCCAGGACCTGTATCCAACACCTGCTCCCCAAATCCCACTATATTGTTCTCTAGGACACACTGCATAGCACTGGTGGCTGAGGAGAAGGACATCCCATTATTCGTACACTTTGAACTGAAAAAAACCCCAAATACTGGAAGTGTATTAATGGATTCAGTGATAGCACATCTGGTTGGAAGGAGATGCAGGCCAAACAGTGCTAAAGAATAATGAACATAAGGAAAATCGGACAAAAACTCCATCTGCTCTGATTACACTGGTGGTCAAAGTTCTCCCGCTGGTGGATCCACAGTGGTGGTGCAGACATGGTAAAGACTGCTGACTAAAGGCTTCACTGTTGTTTCAGGAAACCATCAAAATAATGTAGATTAACAGGACTGGTGCAAGTGTAGACCTTAATGCATATGCTGTACAATGGTATGACAGCCTTTTCTTCACTTGACCTGCAATGCTCAGAGCATAAAAGGTACTGCAAAAGTTGGGGAGGGCCGACATCTCTGTCCTTTGGCAGATAAATGAATTAATATTTCCAACCGTTTATGACTCTCTTTAGTGATTTGTCTTATTTCCAGTAATTATTTTCTCTCTTTTACTTATGCAAGTTGAAAAATATTGACAGAGAGCAATAGACTGTTACGGACAGAATCTGTCAGATTTGTTTGTTCTCAGCTTGTATGTTGAGAAAAAGGTAAAAGGGTGACTGACTAAGCCAGAGAATTTCTGAAGGAGGAGAAAGATGGTTTCTTCCCATGGGAACATCTGGGCATAGCTGGAGAGCAGAAGTTCCAGCAACTGGAGCCTGTGGAAGAAGAGCAGAGATTGGTTTGCAACATGAGCTGGGTACCACTGCTTAGGCTGAGAGACTTCCAAGAGTTTCAGGGAGTATCCAAAGAGAAATTTCCTGGAATCCACAGGAGACTGTGCAGTTTTCTTCAGTCCAGAAGGCCACTGAGCTGTCTGTCATGAAGCCTGGACACAATAAGGCCCCTCTGCAAAGTATGGAAGGCAAACAGAGACTTGTTTATAAACTTTTTAAAATTTCTATTTTGCCTGGTTGAATCACTTTGAGTTTCCTGGGTATAAAAAGCAAAGGATTCAGTTTTCTGAGGAAAAAGTACTTCTTTGAATTTAAAAGTCTTTTTGTTCTTTTTGTTGGGGGGTCATCACTACAGGAAAAAGATCTAGTTCAGCCCATCCCGAGATCTGGTAAATGCAGGTCTCTTCTCAGAAACCTAGATCACAGCAACTCTTCTGACTTCTGCCCTGTATCAGTTTTGCACCTTCTGGTTTGGCGATAATGAAATTCAGTCTTTCAGCTTTTCCTTTTTGCTTTCTGAGAAAACATATCCTGTTTGTTTTCATAAGTGCTTAAAAGTGTTCAGAAGTGTTTAAATGAGGCACATGGCGGTGTACCAAATAAACATGATGGGCATAAGGAATGCTATTGTATTTATATCTTACAAATCACCTCCACCTCATTATCTGCTTTTTGAAAGAATGGTCTGTCTAGAGTTCTCATTGAATAAAACAGTAGCTAACAATTTTTCTTTTTTTTTTTAATGGTTCAGCTTTGAAAATGATTAATTGATCAGGAAAGCAAAAAAAAAAAATCTTCTAATTTCAACACAGATAGGGAGTGCTTATTAATGCCTTTGCTATGTTGAGAATTGTTTGGTCCATTTTCTAGCACTATATTCCTTGTTAAGAGTATTCTTGGCTGTTCTTCACTGTAAGTTTTGCTCTGCCAGCTTTTGTAACCATTGTAACAGCCTGTGTGTGCCAGTACAGGTAACACTACAGGAGGCTGACATACTCTCAAATATTATGTGATGGACAGAGAACAGAGATTTATCTCAGTTGTGCTTCAAAGGAACAGAAGTGAGAGCCAGACTGAGAAAAAACCTCCTGTTTTCAGTTCTCTGTATGGAAACATTCCAGATATCTGTATAGTCTGAATAATTGTTTTCCATTTAACTAAGATAGAATCAAGAGATCAAGAGCCAGGATATCCAGAGTCAGAGATAAAATCATGGGACACAAAGTTCAGGTGTAATGACAGAGATTTTTGTTTTAAAGTATGGTATCTGTAGAACAAGTGAAAACTCACAAGCAGGAAGGTTGTGAACTCCTTCCTGTTGCCACAAAGCAACTGTGTAAAAGTGGCCTCAGCAATACCAATGCACAACACAGTGAAACGTAGGAGAAAAATAACTATCTGCTGGAAAGTGAAAGCCTTATTTTGTGATCAGAAGACAGCAACTGCAAACTTCTTTTACCCTAGCCTGTCAGTTCAAACATGTTTTCAAGCTGACATTTTTTTGCTTATTTTGCAACTGATTAAGAGAGTCTGCATGACTTATTCTCTGTAAAGGAAATATTGATTTTCAGTCTGAAAGTACTTCATCAGCTCCATGTTTTCATGAATACAAGAACATTTATGCAAGTCCCAGAAGTATTACTACCCCAGGAAAATATTTTAACAGTCAAGTTTCACAGTGGTGTTATTATATCCCATTTGATCAGTAATATTAGTAATTTAGAGCTGAAGAATGATGAAGAAATTCTATTTTCCTTTATTCTCTATGCCTGTGTCCTCCATCAGTTAAAGAATTTTCAGGGATCATCTTTCAATGTGGAGAAATCAACAGTTAAGCAATCATACTATATATGTGGAGAGTTAGGTGTGCAAAGATGTGGTCCATGGGAGCCACTTGTTAGCATGCAATGATAGCAAGAAATCCCAAGTGAGCATAAACCTCACTCCATAACAAGCTAAGGCTCTCCATCTTCAGTATCTCTCTCCTGGAGTAAGGTGTCCTTTCTCAAAAATCCCTGAAGCAGGCAAGAGGCAGATCCAATGCAATTTTTTTCAGTGTTGTGAAACACTTGCTGCTGTATTCAGACTTGTTCTTCCATCTTTGGAGGTGACAATGAGAGGAGTGTTGAGTGTGGATTTTATAGTTTCTGCTGATGAAACTTTTGTGTACTATATGAAGTAGTTGAATGGACTTAGACTGTTCAGATCTCTCCAGTCTTTGAACTCCTCTCAAATTGCTATATGCAAAGTGGAGACAGTTTAAGAGGTCTAATCAAGAGAATTTTTGAGAAATGTTGATAATATATTCTCCCGGGAAGTGGGTGATGTAGTTCAAGTCATCCTCTAAATTTTAATAAATGATAAGGACTTTAAAAGGTGAAGGCAAAAGATACAGTATTTTTTCTTAATTTTGTAGAAGAAACAGCTTTTTTTTGTCTAAGAACATGAGTCATTATGGCCTCACAAAGGAGAAAGGCAATGGCACTTCTATAATTTGTGAATTCCCTTTGAGGACATAAGGAATTCTGGGTGTGCCCAGACATTTTCCTGGCAAATTTAGGTATTTGGAAACTTTAGGCATTTCTTGCAGAAGGAGCTGCTGAGTGAGGGCTTCAGGTAGGTGTAAATCTTTGATCCTAATCTTTTTATGAGTCTAGCTTTATATTCCCACACTTGGTCTCATGCTTCTGATTGCTAAATGAGAAAAGCCCTAAAGAGAACATCCCCTTTCTGTAATTGCAGGGTGAAATCCCAAACAAATGGCAAGGTACCCATTGACTTCAGTCACACCAGGAATTCACATGTGGCTAAAATATAACTGGTTTTGTTTTTATTGTACGTCTTTCCCCTTTGTTCATGAGCATTGGCAGAGAACCTAACATAATGAGACTTACAGAGCTTCCCTGGACAACATTATTAAAAAAAGAAAAAGGAAGCTGTCTAATGTATCTAATAATAACTGAATGACAGCAAACTATTCACATGGTTGCCTTTGTCGGCAGGGAATGTCTTTAGTGACTAAAGGGGTGGATGGCTTCCAATCTTATATTCCTAGGATATACTCAAAGCAATGAAGGATGGCAGAAAATATGCATACTGTGTAAAACAATATAAGTAACCTTTCATTAGAAAAATTCTGAAATAGTTAACTACAATTCCAAGTTAATACTTGATAAGCAATTAATGAGTTAGCATACAATCTTCTTTTCCAGCCATTATCAATCAGTCTGTATTTATATGCAAATAAAATTTTACGACAAAAAATGTAAATCAAATGTTTTTATGACCTAAGAATATGAACCCAGTCAAAACATTTTTCCTCCCTTTTATCCACAAAAAGATTTGTATTGCTTGATCAGAAAAAAATGTTTATGCTAATGTTCTCACACAGCCCCTCACTCCCCCCCCCACCCCCCTTCCAGTGGGATGCAGGAGAGATTAGGAAAAAAAGTAAAACTCATGGGTTGAGATAAAGACAGTTTAATAGGACAGAAAAGAAAGGGAAAAAAAAAAAAAAAAAAAAAAGAAGTCTGTTCTGTTAACCGAACTCCCTGCCAAACCATACTTGTTTGATCACTTTTATACTACCTAGATTTTGCATATCAAAAAATGTACAGAGCAAAACAGACTGAAGATATGGAAATTTTATTCCACAAAAAAAACTGTCAGGGCAGTATGAGAAGCTGAAAAGTCCTTGATTGACTGTAAGCACTGCTAGGCAACAACTAAAACATCAGTGTGTTAACAACATTATTCTCATCCTACATCCAAAACACAGCACTATACCAGCCACTAGGAAGAAAATTAACTTTATTCCAGCTGAAACCAGGACAACTGTTAACCCCCGTGGGCTGCAGGGACACAGCCTGCCTCACCATGGTCCACCATGGGCTACCAGGGAATCTCTGCTCTGGCACTTGGAACACCTCCTCCCCCTACTTCTTCCTTGACCTGGGTGTCTGCAGAGTCGTTTCTCTCACATATTCTCAATCCTCTCTCCAGCTGCAATTGCACAGGTTTTTTCCCTTCCCTTTCTTAATTATGTTGTCACGGAGGCCTTACCATCGTCACTGATTGTCTCGGCCTTGACCAGCAACGGGTCCCTCTTGGAGCCGGCTGGCATTGGCTCTGTTGGACATGAGGGAAACTTCTGGCAGCTTCTCACAGAAGCCACTCCTATGCCTCCCCACTACCAAAACATGGCCATGCAAAGCCAATACATGCCCGCATGTTTGGCTACAGACACTTATCTGCTGTTAAACCCAAAGTGGTTGTTGTTTTGGGCAAATGTTTGTGTAATGTCCAAAGGGTTCTTCACAATAGAGTTAACAACTAAGTAATTGATTTACAAATTACCCTAAAATCTGTCTACTTTGGATAGTTCTCTGAGTACGTATGGCAGAATAGCACAAATGTGGTCCTTTATTAGAGAATGCTTTAGCTATGGAGCTGGTCTCTGTGTTGTATTCTTTTTCTCCTGCTTCCTTATTCCCTTATTTAGTAACATGCTTTACAGGAGATACTTACGAAGAAGGCATTTGAGACTGCGCCATCACAATGATCAAGATTTTGATGCTGGATTTGGTTACATGCACTGATGTATTCAAATTCCCCTCCTTATAAGAAGCTACACTTGCTTAGAAAATTTCTTACTATTTTTGCTTTCTGTTATTATTTTTGTTTGGGGGTTTTTTTGTTTTTCTTTTTTTTCAGTGAACTCAGCATCTGCTTACATCATCACACTAATAAGTATCTTTCTAGTTGCATCCCTCCACTGTTTTTAGTTGAATGATCATCCCTCTCTAGTTTTGCTGTGTCATACTTTGTTCATCATTGAATCACACTTACTTGCGTGCTACTTACATATAACATTTACATTTTTCCCTGTCATTTCATATATTTTAGTTAGATGTGTTGAAATCCTTTTTATCTACCTGCAGAGTATCTCTTGCAGGCACTGCTTTTGGGATCCTATGCGTTGTCCTTCACCAATGTAATTTCTCTCCCTTCTGTAACAAACAGGGCTTTCTTGAGGTCAGGAGAGGAAGAGTGTGTGCCTTTAAAGACCCTTTCTGCCTTCCTCCAAGGTTGCCTCCTGTAAGGTGATAAGAGCTTCTGGCTCTTCTTCTTATTCCACAGGACAGCTCTGCTTCTGAGCAGAGAAGCGTACAGCAAGATGCAGGATGCAATGGCCTTTGTGCTGTGTTTCCCCCTCAAGGCACTGCGCACCCAAGTCTGTTCTCAGCCCAGACTTTTGTGTGGATCCAATTATACGTAAATGTGTGGGAGTCAGTTTCATAAACGGGATTCTAAATTGTTGCTAAAACCTTGTATGCGGAAATGTTAATATTTCATAGTTGAGAATATTATGTAGAAATTATGTTATGTTGGGTGTAATTTTCCCCATTCATCAAAATATAGATTTTATTTTGCATTATTTTTTGGATGCATTCAAGCAGTTTTCATCCAGCTTTGCTGAATAATTACTTATCTATCATCTGTTAACATCTGCTTGATAGCTAAACAGCCAAGTCCTGGCATGATAGCTAGCGATATTTGCTAGTTTACTGCTGTTGCTTTCATATTCATTGTTTGTTCTGTAATGGCCCTAAAATAATTCCCATGCATATTTGGGCTAGAATGATTCTTTATATAATGCCTTAGAGGAAAACAAGGTTATTCTAATAGCAATTAAAATTAGCAATGATATTAGGCTAAGAATTTAAAATCACATCTCACTCCTGTGCAAATTTCCTCTTATAATTTAAAAAAAAAAAATAAAAAAAATCAGCAATGTTGTATACTTGTGTCATAATACACAGCTTCAATTATTTACTTCTTGTTTTGGCACAGGCACAGTTGAATGATATAGGAGCTAATCTTGTTTTTCTGCTTTAATAGCTTGTATTGTCTACATAATGAACCCTGTCTGAGCTGCATCAAGAGAGTTACACTGTTCGTACACTCTGTTAGTAAAAAAATTACTGTTTTTTCTCAAAGAAGTTTATCTTAGCTGCAGTCTGAAAGAAGACAGTCACACAAGTATCTGGAGGAGACAAATTTACAGAGTTGGATTTTCTTGTTAATGTGGTTGTTACCAAGTGGATGCAGGAAATAGAAATGTGGAACAAAGTTGTGTGATCGCTAATGGCATTTAAAGAAGTTCCCAGCCATGCTATACACTTTGATAAATGACACCGTGGGTTTCCAGTGGATCAGATGAGGAATGATGCCATACTTGGAGAGATGCTCAAAGACAGAGAGGCTTTTTATAGCCGGAAGTAGAATATATATATATATTTTTTTTAAGAGAAGAATGGCAAAGCAATAACAGGGAGCACTACCAGGTAGACCAAGAATTTGAGATATCTGGACTTTGGGGATGTTTGACCATTTAGAAGTATTCCAGGAGCTGAACTCCTTTCAATTTCCTCTGTAAAGAAACAGTTCAAATTTAAAAAAATGACAGGGAAAGCTGGGAGAAGCTGGGAGAAGCTTGTGTAATCTCCACTCTCAATGTTCATCATAATTTAAATAAGGCAAATGAAGGCAAAGCAAGAGCTATGAAAATAGCTGAAGGACTAAACATCCTAGAATAAAAAATGAATGTTGTTAAGAGTATATTACAGCTGAAAGGCAATAGAGCCACTGGAAGGCAGTACAGGTAGGGAAAAGATCCTGTTGAGGAAGAGGTACTAGGCAGTGAGGAATGATGGAAGTGCTCGTGTATTAATGCAGGCCAGCATACATTGCTGATTTATTTTTATGTTTATGAGAAGGAGGCTAGTACATTTTTGTTTGCCACTTATCTTAAGCTATGCAAGATTGATCATAAATGTTTATGATACATCATTATATGTTAAACAGATAAAATTTAGCTTAAATATATTTTACATAGAAAGTTTTTATAAGGTTAGTAAGTGGATGAAGGTGCAGGAAAATTATTTTTGTAGTAATAAAAAATATGTAAGTGCATGCCTCTGCCTGGATTCAAACTGAGTGTTTAAATCCTAAATTTATGGTGAAACATAGTCACAGAAAATAAACAAAGTCAACATTGAACACATACTTTGCTTCATGCATTTGTGTTTTCATAAAACACAGATGTTTGTCAGCTGGGTTTTGTAGGTAGAAAAACAAGTTAAAACTCTCAGCGTAGTCATTTAGCTCTTATAGATGGGATTCCTAGAAGCTAAATTGCAGTGAATACCAGCTGGGTATCAGAGGGTGAAAGAAGAGAAAGTGCTCTCTGAGGACTTGTGTATGACACAGACACTCAAATAGAGCTTGCAAAAGCTGAAGGCCATCCTTAGTGCTGAGGTAAAGCTAAACTTCTACATTTTTTGAAAAATGTCAAGAGAATTGATATAGATTAGGTGATGCCATACAGTGTTTAGACATTTTCTGTAAATCACTAACAACTCTATCTATCTAACTAAGCAGATTTCAGCTATGAGATTTGGGAAAACAAAACAACATAAAGAGAAAGGAAAATTGGTTGCTGATATTCTTCTTGTTCAGGTGCTTTTAGTTAGAGTCATTCATGTGTCTCTATCCCAAGCATTCCGTGAGAATAGACAATGATCAGACGCACTTTGGGGAATTTTTGTAGACACTGGAAGTGATGATATTGCTTTCCACATAGATGATGAGCCCTCTGTCAGAAGAGTAGATGAAATACACCAGGGCTAAGTTCCAGTGTGACAAATTTGATATTCTGAGCTTACATCTTTTTTACTATCAGTACATATTCTTTCTGTTTATAATAGCACTGTTTGATGTATAGGTTCTGAGGGTATGTAGCAGAGATGGAGCAGTTCAAGTTAAGAGGTCAAAGACTTGTTCTGTTACTTTTATTTAAGCAAAACCTGGGTGAGCCAAAGGGATTTTGCTGGCATGGATACTATCTGAAAAGTACTTTTTACATTAAGCTGAAGTTATAAAAACACCAAACAGCAGTAGGATACAAATAAATAATGCAAGTAAGTAATGTTAAGGTTATAGAAGCTCTTCCTTTACATTTTACCTATTTTTCTGCCTGGGGAGGAATAGAGGTATCAGAGAACGCCAATTATTCACATGACCTGGCCAATCTAAACACCACTCATAAAGAAACATTTGGCCTGAAGAAATAAGTGCTTTTTGTTCTACTCAACACTCAGAGCACTGTACCTCAGTGCCCATCTGTGGAAGAATTGAAATTGCAGCTATACCTGTGAAAAACCTGGGACTGGAGGAAAATGGTTTTTCATGTGCTGTCCTCAACTTCAGAAATTGCTCCGACCTTAATCCTGGACTATTTTCTCCCTCAGGGCACGCTGGAAAGCCTCTCTTCTCCTTTACTCCTTTTCAGGAGTTGAAGGAAGGGATGAAAAGCAAGAAAGAAGTTATGGGATGGTCTTTATGTGATGATTAGTGGGTATGGGATGAAAGGAATGTTAAGGAATATGTTGCTTTAGATCACTCAAGTGATAGACTAGGTTCACATTAATTTCTATAAATACGAACAAAAGATATACACTGAAATAAATATTTGAAAGGAAATTGAACTACTTTGAGGGTATTTCCTTGACGAGTGTTCCAGTGAAGTTATAACCATTGTTACTGCCTCACCCTGAATTGCAGTGTGGAAATGTTTTTGATGTAGAAACTGAACAGCAAAAAGAATCTTTTTTCCCAGATCTTTCTGACATTGCCCAGAAACCAGACAATGTCCCTTACATTGTGTGAACCTTTGATACACATTAGCTAGAGAAAGTACAGCAACTAAACCATGAGTCATGGCAGCCTGTGGTAATAAAGTCATTATCCCTGAGTAATGTGGAAGAGAAGTGGTGCAACTGGCAATTGGAGGCTTCAGTTTACTATTTACTATGTCTTAGTTGGCATGCAAAGGTGGTAGGTCATAAAGCAAGCTGCCACTCTTTGACAAAAAGGGAATTAAGTTCTAATATTAGAAATAGAGTTACTTGTCGGTTCAGGCTTGCAAAAAAAAAAAAAAAAAAAAAGTGTTCTGTAGTATTTGCTAAATATATATTTTGAATAAGTTCTATTCCTCTTCATAATAGCATCACTGTCATGCCTCTTGGTATGACTTAAGAAATGTGTGCTTGTGATATGCAATTCCCCATTATGATGGCTTAATGAACAGTCTCAGAAAACATTCCTGTAAATATTCCTATTCAGTGAAGACATAAATGAACCATATGAACAGCTAAGAAAAAAATATGTCCAATATTGTATTAGAAATTACATCTCCTTTTGAAAGTTCCGTATAAGGAATTGCAATAAATCTAGGACCGCCTCCAAAAAGCTCAACCTCCAGTTAAATTTTTGAGCAGTAGTGCATTTACAAGATACACTGAAGGCCTAGAGTTGGCCCATAGGAGACAACAGGCTCAGGGATTTAGGTAAAATTTAGGTCAAAAGAATATATCTATAAAGTATATTCCAGAAAATGTTCTAAAAAGTAAATCCAATTGTAGCGCAAGCTACAGCTCAGCAGATTGGACACTCTGTGCTTCACGATAGGAAAGCCATGTGAAAAGCAAACATTTTTGTTCAGAGGAGAAACTAAACAAATAGGAAAAAAATATATTCTAAGGGTTTTGGGAAGCCCATTTTTGATCTTTTTTTTTTTTTCAAAAATTTTTCAAAATGCCGTTTTAAGATTTTGGGCTAAGACTTTTTGATTAATTTATTAGAATTAAAAAATCAGTAATTAAAAGTGGCATTTACAAACATGATGTCAAATGTTTTGTTTAAAAGTTATAAAAAAAATAGAGTGCTTTCAAAATAAGAAATTTCATCAGAAAACAAAATATGAACCTAAAATATTGTGACCTTTTTATTCTCCTCAGTCACTCACTGTTTCTGGATGAATTTATTAGCTGATTTTATCCAACGTTCCCTAGTTCCAGTCCCCCCAGAGTTCATTTACTTTACACAAAAGCTTATTTGCCCAGCTGATGCCAGCCTTAAATCTCACCTCTTTTGTAACTACTCCTTGGAAACAGACCAAATCTCTAAAGCTTGCAAGATTCAGACAAAGTAGTTTGGTAAAAGACTGTATTCTCAAGTCCTGTTTTCTTGATTTTTTTTTTTTGGAGGAAAACTCTTGATGATGTGATGCCTAGTTGGTAGGGTACAGATGGTGATAGTCAGTGGGTACAGTTAGTATGTTGTAATAACGTAATATTTCATATCTTGACCTTTGAAAATTGATGTCCTATATATCCTGCACATAGTAAATGTTACTGTTTCACAAAGATTGGAGGAGTTCCTGAAACATTTTTGTTCAATATCAATGTGCGTTTTGCACCAGAAAAATGAAGAGAGAGATTTTATGAAAAAGGATGAAAAATTTTTATGGAAAATAATTATTTTTTGGCTTTGGGATTTTGGTAGTCAAAATATATCTTATGAAAGTGGCCTATTTTTTTTTTTTTTTTTTTCCATTTCAGAAAATGAGAATCATGAATCATGTCTCTTCAACTTGGAACTCAAAAAACCAACACTGATTTTATACAAGATTTTACAGACCATAATAAGCCTAGATGTATTTTTCCTGCAATGTTACAAAATTTTGGTTTGATTTAATCGAATGTTCAACATTTGTGTTTATTATAACGATCATTCCTTTACTTGTATGGCATCAAGCATGCACACTGTGCTTTACATATGCAGGGACACTGCTCGTTACCTACAACCCTGTCTGGAGTGGTTCAGTATGGAGAGCAGAGTCTGCTCCCATGTTAGGGAGGTCTTGGCTCAGTTCCCTGTACATACCTGGACATTTCCTAGAATCATAGAATGGTTTGGGTTGGAAGGGACCTTAAATATCACTTAGTTCCAACCCCCCTGCCATCAGGAGGCACACCTTCTACTAGATGAAGTTGCTCAAAGCCTCATCCAACCTGGCCTTGAAAACTCGTTCTAACTGGTCCGTGACTTTCTTGTGATGCAGGCTCCAGAACTGGACACAGAACTCCAGGTGGGGCCTTACAAGAGTGGAGTAGAGGGGGAGAATCACCTCCCTCGACCTGCTGGCCACACTTCTCTTGATGCAGCCGAGGATACAGTTGGCCTTCTGGGCTGCAAGCGCACATTGCTGGCTCATGTTGAGCTTCCATGCAGCTGATACATGCAAGTGAAAGCAGGCAATCTTACTGCCATTCTTCTTTCATCAGGATTCCCAAAACCAGAGAGGAGACAAAATTAAACAGTGCTATAGAAATAAATGTTCAGGGATACGTTCAACCAGTGCATCCCTACGATGCTTTTGAGTTCCCCCCTCCTCTCTGCTTTCAACCAACGTAGCTGGATTCCACGAGCTATTTTGACTGAATGTGCAGAACTACAGAATGTATTACATTTGGTTATTTAAAAAAGTCTCCTACCATCTTTTTCATACTGATAAAAATAATGTTTTATTCTAAACTAACTGAAAATGAGTTAGTGGCAGATGTACTACACTGAAACATCACTGCAGCAATGCTCACAGAAGAGAAGTAAAAAATAAATGCCTTCCAAACACCAGGATCCAAGTTCTGGAGCTACATCATTTAAAAGCTGTACCCCCTGAATCCCACTATGAAGTACTTATAACATAGAGACTGAATGGTAGTTGGAATAAGCACTGACAGTCTGAAGTAAATGAAAATAATTGAGGGAAGCAGTATAGCATACAGTACGATTTATAGAAAGTCAGGATAAAAATAGGTGAGGATTCAACATACACACTAAATTATATACATTGGTAACTATTTAACATCTTGTGTCTGTCATGTATTTTTTATTTACTGTGAAAACAAGAAAGGAAAATTATCATAAAATATTTAAGAGTCAGTGTAAATGGAAAAAATGTTTTCCCTAAGATAATGAACTCCTCCAGCTATTAGGCAATGAAGCAAAGTAGAAACATTTATTTTCCAGGCAGAAGGCATTGTTTCTGAGATAAATTTCTATGATAATGAATATAAAGCAGGCATACAATATAGCTGATCCAAAGATATCTGCTTGTATACAGTGAGCACTGAATGAGCAGGGATGGTTGTTCCTCGTGGCCTGATTCTCCACAGCCTGGCTGTCGTGCCCAGGCCCCATTTCTCAGGCAGGGCTCGCTGTGGCTCGGCGAGCTCCACAGAGGTGGCCATCTCCAGCAGCATATTAACTCCTGCAGAGTGATGCTGGCTGAAAACGCAAGTGTCCTTTCTAACAAAAGTAATGGTGGTTGTGAGGGGGGTAAGAGGTGGGCTTTGACAGGCTGCTTTGTACTGCCCAAATGCCCTTCATTTGTTTCCCATGAACGAAAGCTTTTGCAACCGAAGAAACTTCTAATCCTCTTCTCCAATGATTTTTTTAGGTGACATTGCTTTTCCCCACAGTTAATTTCTATGCAATAGCCGTCCACCTGCCCATTTGCCTCAGAGTGACATTTCCCCAAAACCTTCCAAATGGAACCACAGGCAGGATTTTACATCATCTCCTTGTGCACCTCTTGTGCTTTACTCCGGGCACAATTAGCACTT
>NW_010318245.1:39402-61714 GCF_000700745.2 Antrostomus carolinensis
TGGGTCTCAATGTCTTGTGGTCTTGGATTTAATGTATTTTTGATGGTGCAGACCACTTGACAATCTCCCTGACTTCCCTACCTTTCTCAGCTGCTTCCTCTTTCTTTAGCATTTGTTCAACATTCTTTATGTTCCTTTTACAAACTATCACATTTAAATGTAATCTCTGAATAGTTATTTTTTTAAACTTTTGACCATGTATTTCTTTATCAATTTCAGAAATATTTACTTTTGCCTTGGTAGCAATTCCTTCCTATTCTTTCAGGAAAACAGTCAGTAACCTAAAAACGTAACTTGGTAAATGCTTTTTAAATTACTTTCTAAAATTACTTCATTAGGATATTTTCGCTAGAAAATATTTGAAATAAAATAAATAAGTAAATACAACCTGGTGATATTTGTAAAAATATGTAGGATTCACTTCAGGAACTCAGAATTAAATAAAAGTCTCTGTCACCCCAGACACTAGCTCCTTTGCTTGGGCAGATCAGGCTGAACTTCCCCTTATGATTTGAAGTACTTGTACTTGATGCTTGGACTATTTGATCTTAAAATGTCACCGAGGCTATTTGTGCCGGGTCATATCACTTCAAATAAAGTATTTTAAACTCTTCTCTCCTTTCTTCTTATCTGATAGGTGGATAGCTCTGCTATTGCTTATTGTAAAGCCAGCAAACACCACTTTTTCTCTTATCTTAAATCACTGCTTTCCTAAATTGTTACTATTGTCTACTTTGAAAAATTGATATTGTGGGTATGTGTGTAATAATAGTAGTAATAAACACTGCTAGAGTGCCTAAAAGTGCCTTTAATGCTTAACATTTTCATTTCCATTGCTCTGTCTTATCGCCACAATTAGTAAATACAGAAATAGCTGGGGATCCTCACTACACTTCTGTTCCACTTCCATATTTCATAGCTATTGTTCAAGTTATGTTAAAACATTTAATGAAAAAAAATAGGACTCTGGCATTAGCTTATGCAACATTAGAGGTCCGCCTTTCAGTATTTTGTGGCCAAATTTGTTGATCTGATTCATTCTTATTGGCAATGTGAAGATTCATATGGCAGACACAGGTACCTGACCTGGCTCTGCTTGCCCTAGGGCCGGAGCTGGAGGTACTGGGTAGCATTAGTGTAGAAAGAACTGGGGTAGCTGCATGCAAGCCAGGTCAAGACTTAAAGAAATATATGGTAATTCTAGTGAGGCTGGTCTTTAGGCACCAGATGAGAAATCTGTACAACACGGCTATTCATAGCATAGGTTTCCCACCTTAGGTCTCAGTGAAGTTGGAGAGACAATGCTGTTAGGTGAATTGTGTTTCGTGCAGACATACTTCCCTCTCCCATCATGTAACTCATTCCTTTTAAACACAGCCCTAGGTGAAACCAGCTTTCTCAAATTTGGCTGAAAATCAGAGGTGTAAGAAAACAAGTATTTGATTAGATTACAACTACTATCTGTACGACTGAGAACTCAGTGAAATGAAGATCACTGCATAAGGAAGGGTAAAGAGAAGGTCTTCATATGCATTTTATCTTCATTTAAGGAAATTAAAGCTAAACTACACTTGAGGCCACTGGAGGTGAACCTTGGAAATCTGAATTAATTTAAAGAAAGCTTAGAAAACAAATGTGGACTGTTGTAGTGACCCTTACCTGTTGTTCCAAATTTTCCACTCATTTAGATAGAAAAAAAAAAGGAAAAATTCACATAAATTCAGCTCTTGCAGACATATTATTTTAATGGTGCTCACTGGCTATATTTCAAAAGCTATACAGGCTGGTAATATCTACACAAGGGAGAATGAAAGTTTAAAACAGTCATTATAGAGCCAGGCTGGAGCTTCCTTTCCTGAGGGGCACATAGGATGGTCGGCAAAGCCCCACGCCAGATAACTGAAGAAACACTGCTCTGCAGTTCCTCATGATTACATGTCTTTTGTTTTGTATTACTGTGGTTATGATTATTGTTTCCAGAGTGCCCAGGAGGCCTAAGCAAGGGGGAAAATCTTATTCTGTACCTCCAAAGGCAACTCCAGTTCTAGAGAACTTGTTGAAAAGAGATAGTGTTTGGAAGATGAGCAAGGTTGTTTTCAATACTGGCAGGTGAGTGTACTCAAATATGCCCTCACAAATACACTATTACTCAACTCAAACAGTCATTTTCCAGGCAAATAAAGAAACATGTATATTCACATCAATATAGGGAGCCACGGTCTGCCTCCTGCTTCTGAAAATTTGGCTTTATGTACAGGGAAGTGGAAAACAACAGCTGTGAAGGAGGGAATTTAGAGCACAAATGAACACCAGACCCAGCTGCAGATTTGCATTCTTTGACATCTGGTGCTGAGTAGACACTGGGGAATTCTGTGACAACATGAGATTTTATGCGTCTGTCAGCTAAATCTAGCATTTCTCTTTGGGACATTTGCATGGATGAGGTTGATCTCAGAGAGCTTTTTTAAGCCAGAACAAAATAAAGGAAGAGGACTGTATCTGATTTGGGCTCTCAATTTGTATGCAGAGCTGACAAGTTGCATGGAGCTTAATTTGAATTGGGATTGCACAAACCACCAACATGTTTGATTTCAGAAGTGTTGTGGCTTGGGCCTCCACTACAGCTTTTCTTGCACAATGAAAAAGGTTAAGAGTGTGTTTGTGTGTTTGTGTGTCTGTGTGAGTGTGTGTGTGTGTGTGTGTGTGTATGTGGAGTTCTCAATTAAAGGACAGAGACCAATACAGTTTAAAAAAGGGATTTTAAACACTTCTCTGAAGATTATTGGAGTATCACAATAAACTCAGATACTTGAGGAAAAGAAGGGTTGTGACCATATTACACAGTCCCTTGAACTAAAGTAATTCTGCCCTTACCTTTGTAATTTTACCTCATCCAGTACAGCTGGTTTTTTTTGGAGATGAGAAAAAGTCTTGTGCTTTATGCCGAACCAGTCTGTATCACCATGGTTTACGTGCAAACAAAGGAAAAGAGTTTGAACACCAAAGACATTACACATCATTAAACATTGCACATCCTCATGTGTACTCTTTGTTTATCACTATATGTTTTTGGACAATACACATTGTAAAACATCATTACAAAATGAAATCAGATCACTAATTAATGGTATTTTATTTTAATCTGTGCTGCACAGCAACAATGTCATTCTTAAGAAGGGAACTACTTAGTTTTAACTGGGTTCCTCTTTTTATGCCACCAGGATAAACACAGACTTCACATGAAAGCATTTAACCTCTCTTCCTCATATCCCTGGATGATCACAGGTGGGTGTAGACTGAAGCTGGACAGAGATGCTGTGAAGTCTGTGGCTGTGACCTTTGCGCCTCAGACATCTGAGAGCATACGATGTGCAGCAGACTGCTAACGAAGATTGCTCTTTCCTGATTCACTCATGCTTCACAGTCCTGCTTTGATATATTGCATAATCCGGGATGATATAAAAATCATTGCCAGTGCAGAAGATTAAATAAGCCTTCCTCCTTCCTTTCTCATCTTCCTCTCAGATAGTCTGCTTGAATTGCTTTTGTTTTGGGATGACCCTTGCTCCAAGTGATTCCTTCACCAAAAGGAATGCAAAGAGCTTTTTACAGCTGCTGGTCATAGACCATGTATGTGGGCTCCTCAGATATCCATCATTTTTCTAGTGTTGCCTAGTCCCCATGATCTGCACACACCAATCAAATTTGAGCCATTTGAATTCAACAAGATCTTGTGTCAGATTTTTTCTTTTTGAGAAGTGCCATCATGCCTTTGATACTTATATGTGAAGAAATACCCTGAACTGCTTTGACTGCCAGTTGTCTCTTTGTGAAGTAATCTTTGTGCTACACTTGTGGTGGCAAATACTTCTGTAATACAGCCCCTGACTTTAATTATGACTTATTACCCCATGAAGGGTAAAAAGCAACTAAAGCTCTCAAATATTCCCTATTGTTGAGAGCTATAAATGTCCATATTACTTTAGCAGTGCTGTAATGGAGTCTAGTATACTGAATGTAGCTCCACAATTTTCTAAGAATACACTCCTGTAATTTTGAAAGAAACACAGGTGGAAGTTCATCAGGACGAAATAGGCTTGGTTGACAACTTGTGACTGACAAATGGTAAAACCCAATTTCTGAGAAATTCTCTGTTGGTTATAAATCAGGCATGAAAGAAATCTTGCTCCCTTGAGATAGTTGCCAAGTTTTTGCCCTGGATATAGATGCAGCTTCTTAAAGACAGAACGTATTTATAGCTGATAAGATACCTGCTATTTTTAATAATGATTCTCAATAAACAAATATTAGAAATTTTTGTTTATATTAGAATATGTTGGTATGTTTGCGTGTTGTGTGTGTGTGTGTCCATGCACGTGAATGTAGCCCTTGCACAACCTCTGTGTGTGGTCATGATGGATGATATTCTAATCAGGAAATTAATTAAGTCCAGGCTCATCTTAACATGCAAGCCCCAGGTTGTGCACCCATCAACCTTTCTAAAACTGGAGCACTAGATTACAACACTGACACGCCTAAACAAGGGACTGACATTAACCTCATGCTAGATTTAAATCATTCCAGGCAGTCTGTTTTGAATTTACAAATGTGCCGTACTGTTCTAATGAGTTAATTCATTTGGTATCCATTTCCTCCTGTCAGCTTCTTTCGGGAAATAAATTGTGCATTGTTATCTTAGCCTTGTCCACCCTATTAATGGTTTAGGAAACGCAGCTGAAGATTATCTGGAGTTTTCTATGGCAGAGGTTGACCTGCAGCAATGGGACAACAATCAATCATATCTAGAAGGAGTTACAAACTGTAAAGCTTATTCATTTTATTTTCTGTCTGCAGCATAACGTTTTAAAAAATGTTTTCCACCATTTGGGGTAGAAACAAAAGTGTAACTTCAAGAATTTTGTAGAAAAAGTCCATTTCAGTGCATAAATGTCACCCACCCCAAAATGGTGAATATGCCAATTTACTACAAATTCCACATATACCAGCAGCACACTGGAAGTCTTCTTTATTCCCTTCTTGTTTGGTTGTAGCAATTAAATTGACAATACCATGACAATTTGCATGTGCTGTCATAGTGTTAATGTTAAGGTAGGTGTGGAGTGGGGATGGATGTGGTGCTTCTACCCCACAGCATCCGCCAGCGCTTGTTCAGAAGGAGCCTTTGGTTACCCTGAACGCTGCTCTTGCTCAGCTCCATGGTGCAGCCTTTGCCTGTGATTTGTCAAAACTTGTCCCCTGCTTCCCAATACAATGTTAAAGATGGCAGGACCTCTATCCTCTAATTCTCTCTGGTGAGAGGCACTACTGTTACCTGGTCCTACCTGAGTTTAGAAAACAAAGCTAGCTGGGGTGCCTCTGATTCCTGCTTAACATCTGGGAAAACTCCATGAGAGACAGCTCCTGTCTATTAATCTATTAATGGACAGCCGTGGCCTTCCTTGCTTTTTCCAATCCCCCCATCACTTCTAGAAACTCCCATTTTTGCTTTGCATATCTTCCTCAATTTCCTAGCAAGCATTTGAAACCTGGTATCCTATAATTATTCTAGCAATTAATTTTTAGAAACACCTAGACATCTTTGATCCCTGGTGCTCTGGCTGCCTTGCCCGCGTCAGCTTTTTGCAGTGCACTGTGTGCTAACCCCACTGCAGTACAGCATTACTCGTGCCCATACTCTCCCTTCTCTCCAACCACAATTAGATCATCTCAAAATATCTGTACTGCTCAGGGGCTCTAGATCTGACGTGAGGCTTCATAGATTAATTTAGCACTAGTTTACCTTGGGATTTAAACAAGCTACTAATTTAACAGCCCTGAATCTTTATGGCTGTCCCTGTGCTAAAGTCTTATGCTTCCCATAGGATCTGCAGGAATAAAGAGTATATAAAAAGAAAAAGAAGCATTAAATTCTTAGCCTTTCAGCCCTTCATTTTGCTGTGACTTTCAGACGGTTCTGACTTGCATGCTGGAGATACTCACAGGTATTTTTTTATGAGAAAGAGATTGAATGCTCAGGTTTTCATTGATCTCAGTGCAAGTGAAATTCACCTCTCTGAAGAAATCCCCAAGAGTCTAATGCATGGTGCCAGGCACAGTCAGCACTTTGTGCTCAAATCTGTTCTCTTCTGTTCTTCCATTCTCTTCAGCAGGTGGTGGAAAGACCTCTTTATTTTCCCTTATTATGTTTTGAAGGGTTGCAAATTATTTTAACCATTCTGGCCCTACTTTAACTTAAGCCACCAAAGTGGAGCCCTGAAATGCCCTTTAATCCTGAACTGAGAGCTGAGTGGGAGCAGAAGATGCAGCCGCATGCGGCATTGCCTGAACACAATCCTCACCAGAGTGGCAGTAACGCACAGACCTGAGCTGGGCCAAACAACTGGCACCCTGCAAACATCCGAATTTCTGTTTTCCCAGAGTGTTTCATAGTGAGTGTAAAAAACCCTCCCTCGGAGGTGCTGGTGACTCTTGGATGGCCCAAAGTGCCTTGGGTGGGCTGCATGTGCCTGGCTTTTTGCTGATGTTTGTGGGCAGCTCGTATTTTCCTTGGTATTGAAGAGCTGCAGCTGCAGGAAGAAATGGACCACAGTTTGATTTTTGTAAATAGCCTCTCAAATCCAAGATCTGTGAAAGAAAATGCTGTCAATGTTTTTACTAAATTCTATCCTTATTTTTATAACTTTTATCACTTTTAACAACAACAAAAATGTACTTTATTCTCTGTAACATCAATTGGTGGAGTCCCACTGAAGTCTGTGGAATTGCATCACATATTCCAGCAGAGAATTTGGCCCACGAAGGGAAAAGAAGCCTCAATAATACAATGCTCTCAACATGAACATTCATTTTCCTTATTGCCTGTACTAAGAGATCATTTTCTCCAGTCAGAATTCTAACTGCAATTTTTATTATCGAGAATATTGCTTTTAAATAGAAAAAAAGAGTAAACTATGATAATTTTCAAAATCTATACTATTATAGCCTTAATTTTAAAGGAAAAAAACATTATCAAATTCAATTTCAGATAACATTCTATTATGTGCAAACCACTGTTGATATAATAACTTCTATTTTAGGTTGCTAGTAAAGAAAAGAACAATGTGACCCATTTAAAAATTGGCTCAGAAAAATATTAGAAAGCCATTTATAATTTCTATTTAATTTTGTTGATAAGAACCATTTGATAGAAACATTTCTTTGTTACAAAACTAGCAGCAGCACAGGACATAGTTGCCACATGTACTTTGAAATGGTACTGAGAAACGGCCTTTCTGTTTGTTGCCAATTGCTTGGAAAATAAATAAAAAAGGGAAAATTCTCACCTTTCAATTCTTCATTAGATAGAGCCTGCATTTTTAGAAAACTCTGAGTAATGGGCAAATTTCACTCACACAACTGGAGTGCTGCAATGGCGGGATACAGGCTCTTTGGGAAGGACAGGATGGGATGGTGAGGAGGGACAGTTGCCCTGTATTTGAGAGAGTAGCAGGGATGCATGGAGCTCTGCCATGAGCCAGCTGAGAGCTGATGAGTCTGGGCTGGCAGGCAGACCAATGTGCATGACATTCGTGTGGATGTCTACTACAGACTGGCTGAGCAGGTAGAATAAGCAGATCAGGTCTCCTTCAGACAACTGGAAGAAATTTAATGTTTACTGGCCAAGGTCCTCACATGAGCCTTTAACCACCTTGATATCTTTTGGAGGGGCAACACAGCAGGGCAAAAGCAATCCAGGAGGTTTCTGGAGTACACTAATGACAGTTTCCTGACACAGGGGGTTGAGGAGGTGAAGGGGGGGACACTCTGCAGGACCTGATTTTTACAAAGAAGAACTGTTTGGAAATGTGAAGGTCAGGGGCAGCCCTGGCCACCTTGACCATGGGATAGTGGAGCTCAGGATCCTGAGAGAAGGCAAATAACAACCCTGGATATCAGGAAAGAAAACATTGGCCTGTTCAGGGACCTGCTTGGAAGAATTCCATGAGAGACTATCTCGAAGAAGAGAGGAGTACACCAGGAGAGCTGACTGATTTTCAAGGATCACCTCCTCCAGACCCAAGAGTGGTCCATCCCCACATGCTGGAAGTCAAGGAAAGGTGTCAGGAGACATGCATGGATGAACAAGAAGCTCTTGACAAAACTGAAAGATAGAAAAAAGAAACATTCAAAAGCTGGAAGTAGGGTTAGGTGATATAGGAGAAATATAGAGACACTGCCCAAGGATGCAGGGATCCAGTGAGAAAAGTCAAAGTCCGCCTGGAGTTGAATCTGGCGAGGGATGTGAAAGGCAACAAGAGAGGTTTCTTTAGATACATCAGCAGCAAAAAGAGGACTAGGGAAAGGCTGAGAACTGGGACTGTTCACCTGGAAGAGAAGGCTCGGGAGGATCTCATCAACGTGAATAAATACCAGATGGAGGTGAGTAGAGAGGATGAAGCCAGACTCTTTTCAGTGGCGCCCTGTGACAGGACAAGAGGCAACAGGGCAATTGATACAGGAAATCCTGCTTAAACATTAGAAAAAAAGCTTTTTTACTCTGGAGGTTGTTAAAAACTGACACAGGTTGCCCAGAGAGGTGATGGAATCTCCAGCCTTGAAGATACTCAAAAACCTACAAGACATGGTCTTGAGCAATCTTGAGCGAGGTCAGCTAAAGACCTTGCTTTGAGCAGAGTATTTGGACTAGGTGACCTCTAGAGGTGCTTTCCAACCTCAGTTATTCTGTGAAATTGTTGCTTATATAATTTTAAAAAATTATATAATTTTAAAAAATTATATAATTAAAAGCTTCCTTCTCTGTAGGAGGCCTCATGTTACAGGCACAGATAAAATCATGCCCTGCTGCTGTTAATAAGTTCTATTAGAAAGGATTCCTGTATAAACGTGTGAAATGTAGGTGCACATGGGATCCTGACATCCAGAGAGATGGCAGGGACCTTTCAGTACCTAGTTCTAGGGAAGATGGTGGATGCTTTGCAGGTCCTCACTAACTGCAGTCCTTAGGGCCTGGGCTGTCCCACCTGCAGGTAAGGAGCACAGTGAACATCATGACCTTGATCTGTCCAGTGTGCTGGACAGAAGTAGCAAGCTGCTGGTGGGGGACAGCTGGCTGTGCTGGCACTGCGACAGCTGGGGAGCCCTTCTCTCAAGGAGAACCCGCAGCTGATTTTTCCAGCCTACTTTCTAGACCTTTTGTGCTGCTCCCACAAAGCACAAAGGGAATAGAGCAGGGCTGGGAATATGTGTGAAAAAATATCTCCCTCAGCTTTTCAGGTACAGAACAGAAGGAGTATATAACAGCATGACTTTTGCACCAATTCCACAGAGATAAAACCACTTCTGAAAGCAGTTTCTGGTTGTTCAGGAAAACTCATTTTCTTCCCAGGTTTGAATTAGACAAGGTCATTTTATTTTTTCTTCAGCTTCCTATTATTGTTATGATTATTATCATCAATGAATTATTTTGAACATCAAGCATATGGAGCAAACTATACTTTTTTTTTTTTTTACATGATCTTTTTAATAGTAAGTTTTGGGTTTTGGCCTGCACTTTTAATAAATGAGGAACCACCACCTACTCTGTTTAGTATTAATGCATTCATGAGTCTTATTTTCAGTGGCTATGATAGAAAGTGAACATTTTAAAGTAAGTTGGGGTAGTTGGCAGCTTCCCCAATGCATTTTTTAATGTATATGACATCGTGAGGGCCAGAAAAGCATTCTGTGTTCTGCAATACAGTCTGACAACAATAATAATAATAATAGATTAAAAAAAGGCTAACAGAATGTATGGAAGAGGGAAAGATTCAGCCATCTTATAAGTCTCCAGTTAGATAATGTTATTGGGATTTCCAGCGTACAATGAATGAACACAATAACTTCTGGGAGGATAAGAATGTTGTGATATTAATGAAAATGTACTTCCATATGAAACTGTCCTGTGACTTACAGTTAATAATATTACTAAAATGAGGATAATGAAGGCAATCAATCCTAAAAAATCTTTTTTTGTAAACGTGATTCTCAAAGCATTTTTGATGGAAAAAGGACAAATTTCTCCCAGCAATCCCTGCTGACATGAGAAGTCCCACAGAAATTAACTGACAAGCAGCTTGTGGAGTAAATAAAACTGTGGATGCACTTCTGTTCTGCCTTGCTTTTGTAGTTCCTCTCTCATAACAATGTCCTTAAAGCCACATTTTCTTTTGGTAAGAAAACTGCTACAGTGCATCTGGAGTGCAGTGATAGATCTTACTGGTGTACTAATAAATTCTAGCTGCTATGAAAGCTACCTTTGGTCTTGCTGCTGTGGGTACTGATCACAAAGGCCGTTGCTGTGCTCTACCTGTCTTCCTAGACCTTCAGGTATTTCTGCCATTAGCTGGTCTGCACTCCACCCCACACTGCTTGGTTTTACTGGTATTAGTGCTGGAGTAAACTAAAATAAAGCAAGCTTCACTGTATTTACCTATTTTGCAGGGTAACACTGCAGTGTATGTGCACTTCTTACTGCCATCTTTTCCCACTCCAGCTTGCCTTCATCTAAGTAACCAAAATCCAGCTTCAGTGAGATTTGGCAGATCCCTGAAAACCTACAGACAGACACTTTTTCCTCTCTTTGAGTTACTTGCCTGTTTAATTACCCATTTACCTGGGAAGGGATGATGTGATTTAGAATATATACCTTTATAGCATTTGGAAGAACACCTATTTCTTCAGAGAAATGTCATGGGATATATTTAAAAATACAGACATTTAAGAAATACTGGAAGTACTTTTACTTTGCTTTGTTTCAAGTACAGAACCTATAGTTTTCCTTATGAAGGAATGTCTACAATGAATTCACTAATCTTGTGAATAATTTTGTGGATACTAATGTGTGACCACCATTCTTGGTAGACTGTGAAGAGAAGCTCCCCCACATACTTATCACCTCAAGCTCAACACCTTCCGCTCTAGGATTCTGGAAATGGGTGTTCTAACAGAGATTGCTGTCGATGTCACCATGCTCACTTAAGTCAATGACAATAACCTTTTTGATGTCGGTGAGGCAAGATAAGATCTTGTGTAAACAGCCAGTGCTCACACCTTTCCTCATTACAAGAACCTTGCTGATATCTGATTTAACACCTTACATGTTCACCTCACCCAAATACATGAACAGGCACAGATATGTGACAGCAAGGAGGTATGATGGTGAAGAAAAGGATGTGAATATAAAGTTGGATTACAGGTATGGTGTTATGGAAAAGGTAATACCACCCATTTTTCTGTGCAAGGCTTTTTTCTGCATCTTAGTTCCAAGCAGCACTGAAGCTAGCAGCATGAAGCACAGGACATTATAGGCAAAAATGTATTTAAAATGTCAGAAGCTTGCAATAGCTGAAGTCTTATTTGAGCGTGGTGAGAACAGTCTGAGCTATGACATGAACTGGAGAAACACCAGCGACACAGCCAACAAAGAAACGGGTACTGGTTTCAAAAGAAAAATAGTTGATTATGTTTTGTCAGAAAACAAAAGATTTTAGTTAGAGTCCTGACTGGTTATTTGTGTCTGAGGTTACTCACGAAAACCACTTAGCACAGAGCAGATTAGATCCTAGCACTGTTGTGCTGTCATCACTGTAAATTCATTAATGCTTCACTGAACTGTTCTAATGCCATTAGACTGCCCCATGTCACATGTGTTGTGTCCATGAATGCTTTCTTTGTCTCCCTGCTTAGCGTGGAAGGTGAAAGGCACTGGAACTGATTTTTCAAGCCAAGAATCTTTGCAATCATAAATAAAATAAGTCCTTTTAGCTTAACATTCATTGCCTCCTTTCTCTTGTAGAAATAGATGTCAGCACAAGGAGAAAGCAGGTGCAGAACACCTCTTTCAGCTGCTTTTAAGGAAAACAGGAAGTAAGTCACGAAAAGCACTTGTAACTTCTAGGCACCTCTTGCAGCTGCTTTTAAGGAAAACAGGAAGTGAGTAAGTCACGAAAAGCACTTGTAACTTCTAGATACATTTCTGTTAATGAAGGTGTGAGACACTAATGAGGGTGTGAGGCTCTACAGAAGTTACAGCATGCACTGTTGCACTGTCATGTAGGGGACTATAATCTAAACAGGAGGAATAAGGAATGATGTATTAAATTACCAGAGAAAGTACTTATGAAAAAAGACCTAATACTAGAAAAAATGTCTGCCTTAATTGAATGCTATTAGAGCTAAAAAATTTCTTATAAGCTGAAATCCCCCAAATGGTTACTCTCCATATGTTGCAGCACTGTCTGAATCTGCATAGAAATATCCTGAAGTAGTAGTTATAAAAGATAATAATTCATGACAAACAGTTTCTTAGCTCCTGAACCTAACAAAGGCCACAATCTTTTGTTGCCTACCATATAATTGTTGTTAAAGTGAACAGCAATGTAATCTGAGAGTATGTTATGTTTGGGTGGGTGGTGAAAATTTGAATACTGCCATTTTCCCCCTCAGCAATCCAACTCTCACACAAAACATTGTAGTTTCTAAATAAGGGCAAGATTAGACCCAACATGATCCATAGTCTCTACAAGACGCCAGACCGAGGTGAGCAGAAATGAATAAACAGTGCCATAGCCTCTTTTGTCTCTCTTTCCACATCTATCAAGAAGAGCTGGTTTGATGTGGGTGGAAACACGCTATTCTTTGTAAAGAGCTGGCACAATTTGCCTTCATTAGCAGAGCATGCCCACTTTTATTTGCCGCTCTTGCAGTACCTCATTTTAAACACCACTCTGCAGGGATTTTGTAGAGTCTGTAGGATTTTAACTATGAAAGGAGAAGTTTTTCTTGTAAACTCCTGTAGCTTCCTGGGCTTGATGAACTGCATTGCCTGGCATGGATTTCACTTTCACTGACACTGAAAAAGCACTAACCCTCCTGTCACAGAACAACTTGCTTCAATGCTCTATGCTAGCAAAAAAGCTCCGTGATAAACAAGCTTTTAATTTTGTATTTCCACACTTTTACTTCATAATTTGCAACTTGACAAAGCTGAGTGTCAATGACCGTGCCAAAAGCTCAGCCCCAAACAGAAGCTAAAAGAAGTGTGAGGGTAGAGGAGAAAGTGTTCATGGGAAGCTCACAGGAGAATCCTACTTTTAGAAGCTTTGTAGGTGCTTTGATTTAGTGCCATCAGTCTTATTGCTGCAGGCCTTCTACGTATTGCTAATGTAAACAGTCCAGGAAAAGCCCCAAGAAACTATAAATGATGCCTTTCAACCTGAAAAGTATCTTCTGCCTCCCTGAATTCTGTGGAGGGATCTGCCAAAGCTGAAAATGTGTCGGGACTCATGAGGAGCCTGCCCTTTCATATGATAAGGTCTCTCTGGAATGAACTGTTGTTCAATCAAATGCATAGGTAGCCAAATCTCATGGAGTGTCAGATTTGCAACAAAAAAGCCCTGCTGGCTCCTTCAATATGTTGTCAGCCCAAGCGTGTCAGGTAGAATTGCTGGACATGGGCCATCTGTGTGAAAGGAATACCCAGCGCTCGAATGTATGCTAACATACCCAAGATAGAGCTTTTCAGTGCCAAAATGAGATTTTAAGTGCTGAGCAGGAATAATAACAACAGAATTTCAGTTTGCTATTAGAAATAACGACCCACAGCTGGGAGCCAAAAATAATCTGTTTCAGAGAAAGTACTCGCACATAGTTGAGCAGCTTGGGAAGCAGCACAGGAACATAAATAGCAGAGGACGTTTTCTGCTTACCTGACAGTCGTCTTGTTCCCTGAAACCTTCACAATAATCCTTAAGTACCATACTGTCTCCTGGTGCTCTTCCTCTGCCCCTTTTCCAGATGAAGAGAGGCTGAGCTTATCTGCTTTGCTCATGCAGATATGACAAAGCACACTGTGCTACGAACTAACTCCCTTCCTGTGGAACAAACATTAGGAAGCAGCTGAAGAGATATTTAAGACTCCCGTGTTTCAGTGTAAACCAGAAAATGCCTATTTTCAGACTCTTAAACAGGAGGGTGGAGAGTGGGAAATACGAAATCTTATAGGAAAAAATAAAAAAGCTTATATCAAACTCTTATTTTTAGTGAAGAAGTCTTCACTGATTACCTTTTTTACCCTCTGTTATATAAAACTGCTGTATATGGATGCATTGCAGGACATTGATAGAATATTAGAGCCACTGGGTAACTTACTGCATGGAAATCTGGGGCATTTTGGGCAAAGATTTCATGTTCAGTGTGGGAAAAGAGTTTTATTTTTAATGGCAGCTGTTTGAAGTTGTTCAGTGGCTTGGAAAGTTAGCAGTCCCTTTGCACTTCTGGATATGAACAGTTTTTTGAGGTTTGGTATACAAAGATAAATGCCTTTACTGGTTCTTTTTACAACATCTAATCTAAAGTAGGTACAGCTACATTATTTTTGATTGTATCATCACCCTAGAAGAATACTAATTCAAGAAATCAAGGATCTGTGTTTCTACCCCAAACATTTAAATTAGAACAAAAGCCGTTGCTTCTTCCCAGCTCTCTGCATTGAAACATGATTAATGAATGGTAAAATTTAATTCTGAATGGAAACCTCTCTTGTTCCTAGGTTGAACTATTTTGAATTGCAAAATGGAGGATGTGAGTTAAGAGTCTTTCTAGCAGCATTATAGTGTTACACTGTCCTCTATCATTTACTGCCTGGTCTCCCTTTAAATATTTGCTCCTTCATTATTATTATCTGCAGTTGACCACTGGACATTGAAACTGCAAGCCGCATTCCATATCTTTTGCTTCCTTCTGTATATACCTTGAAATCATATGGCTTGTTTTCTACTGCTAAGTTTACAGGTGATATGACTTGAGAGGAAAAAGGTAGAAAAAATTGAATTAAAATAGGGAGCTCTTTAATTGCTATAAAATGTGATGAACTGTCACAACGCTGCAACTGAAAAAAAAAAGAGCAGCTACATGTAGAATCTGGTGCTGATTCAGTGGCAAATAGAGAAAATAATTAGAAATAAAAACTGTAATAAGGGGAAAAAGGAGTAAACAAATATTGATATGAAGTAAAAATTGTGGTCTATAAAAATATTGATGAACACTTCAGGAAAAAATCCATAGCTAGGGTTCACACAAATAAGTAACCATTTTCTAACTACAGTATTAAGAAAAGAAGCCCAAAGTCAATTACTGGCTGAGACTATGCATTTGTTAATGATGCTAAAGAAATGAAATATTCATAAATATTTTGGGAGTTCCATGTTTGGAGACATGGAGTCTGATCTGCTTACATTATGTATGTGTGTCCTTATGGCCAAGAAGGCCAACAGTATCCTGGGGTGCATTAAAAAGAGCATGGCCAGCAGGTCGAGGGAAGTTCTCCTCCCCCTCTACTCTGTCCAGGTGAGGCCACATCTGGAGTACTGTGTCCAGTTCTGGGTTCCCCAGTTCAAGAAAGACAGGGATCTTCTAGAGAGAGTCCAGTGGAGGGGCACAAAGGTGATGAGGGGCCTGGAGCATCTCCCGTATGAGGAAAGGCTGAGAGAGCTGGGACTCTTCAGCCTGGAGAAGACTGAGGGGGGACCTTATCAATGTCTATAAATACCTGAAGCGTGGGGGCTAAATGGATGGGGCCGGGCTTTTTTCAGTAGTACCCAGTGACAGGACAAGGGGCAACAGGCAAAAACTGGAACACGGGAAGTTCCACACAAACTTAAGGAAAAACTTCTTTACTGTGAGGGTGTTGGAGCAGTGGCATAGGCTGCCCAGAGAAGTTGTGGAGTCTCCATCTCTGGAGATGTTCAAAACCCGCCTGGACACTTTCCTGTGCAACCTGTCATAAGGAACCTGCTTTGGCAGGGGGGGTTGGACTAGACGATCTCCTAAGGAGCCTTCCAACCCCTATGATTCTGTGATTCTGTAATGAATCCTACAGTTTATTAATAGCTAAGTAGTATTATACAATATCATAAAATTTAGAATTTCAAAATTTTATTTAAATCTATGTATTTACACCCTAGAGGTCTACAAGAATTGGCTGAACAGATCTTCAGTCTTTTCTGTCAGTATTTAACAAAACTACATATTCTGGATGTTCTAGAAATGAAATATTCTAGGTAATTACTGTCTGGTTATCTTAGCAACAGTTCCAGGAAAAAAAACAGGAAAAACATCAATATGGTATTATGGTCATAAAAGCTTGATGGAAAGGAATATAATTAATGCTAGTGACAATAGTTTTACAGAAAGTATGTCTTGTCAAACAAACATATATAATGTGATTACACATATTTATGGGGCATATGATTTCTGCGTGTACAAGATTCTGGTTAAAAATGAACACCATGACTCATTCAAATGAATGGCATTTTAGGTCAACTAAATGTAAAATGATAATGCAAACCCTGTCCACATTCTGTAGACTGGCTCCTGGATACTCTGAAAGAGGTTTTCATGTTTATACTAAACAGCAGCAGAACAGGAGCTCCGATGTCTGATTCAACACCAAAAAAACCACCAAACCTTATGTAAATTGTCAATGTGCACATAAAAAAATAAATGAATGAGAACACAGAGATGAAAACAAGAGCTACGTAGGAGAACTCCGGTGTCTGTATTTTTAATGTGGAAAATGGGAAAATGTGCAGAAAAAAACTAAAAAAAATATATCCTGGTCTTAATCCTCTAGTAAGTGTTAATGAGCTCCTCCTGTTTAGACCACACAGAGGTGACCAGACTAAAGTGGATGAGTACATTAGAGAGAAAACACAAAGAAATAAGGGCTCTTCCATTAAGGCAAAGAAGCATAATGTGAACCAGTGGTTGGAATTTAAAGCCAGATAAATTCAAATTAGAATTCGGTACCCATTAGTTAACACTGAAGGGGATTAACCACTGGAACAAACTGTCAAAGTAATGAATTGTTCATTTCTTGATGTTTTCAGGTTGTGAATTTCTAGAAAATGTGCTGTGGCAAAACACAGGTTATTATTTATTAATAGCCAAATAATTAACTTAATACATGAGTAATTGCATGAAATGTAATAGCTTGTGATATGGGAAGTCAGACCGCACTCTGGATGTATGATCTCATAGCTTTACGGGAACTGGGCACGTGAGCACTTTGTCATCTATAGATGTTTGCACATTGATAAGTGAAATTTAGAATGAATGAAGAACTGACTCGCCTTTTGCCATCATTTTACAGAATCAAATGAGTTGTTTTCCTCCTGCCACTTGATCCTGATCAGTGCTTCCTCTTTCTCATGAGCTTCCCAGATGAAAAACCGACACCTTTAAGTCAACACCTGCATGTGCTCTTCTGGTGAAAAACTACTCAGGCTCATTATTTAGCTCATTCTCTTATTTTAAACAGTGGAAGATACTATGACTTTCCCTGATTCAGTGCTTCTTTTTTAAACATTTAATTTGCAAGTAGTGGATTTAACATCTGTCAGTTCCACTGACAAAGAGCCACTTCATTTCAATAGGTGTTAGACGAATCTCATAATCCTTCAGGAATCTCATCAAATGTTAAAGATCTGAAATGATTACAGTTGAGTAAATAAATATTTATCATCTCATTATTGCAGATTTTTCCTCTGAGCATCCTATCTTCTTCCTTGAATTTGAGTCTGGGTGTATCTTTAGTTCTGCTTCCTTCCTAAACAAATAAAGAACTATTTACATAGGAATTTTGCCATGTCAGGGCTCTTGATTACCCTTTGCATTCTGTGTTTTGGAGAGGTCCTGTTTCATCCTTTATCTGTCTTTTCCTTTTAGCCTCCTAGGGGAAAAAAGTAATTCACTTCCCCTCTACTCTTCTATTGTCTGCAGGATTTCACTTTACTATTGTACTTATTTCACTTCATCAGCAATTCCTGTTGTCTTTGACACTTTTTAGAGTTCTTTACAGATTTTTTCTAGCGCTAGACCTTGTTAAGAAAAAGAAAAGCTCCAGGAGACTACACTAGGTAACTCTCTGATTTTTTTAATTGTGCCCTTAATTACATTGTATTTTTTTTATTATATCTTCTCTTCCCTTTTGACTGAGGTATTTTCAGTCCTTAGAAATGGCTTCCTATTCCTTGGGTATTCTCTGAAGAACTTGAAATTATCCTGTTGTAGTTTTAGTGTCCTCTGGATGTATGTGTGAATTCTTATGGGCAGCCATAATAGTCCTGTTTTACACATTTGAACACGGGGAGAAGAGATGTCAATATGCCCATCGGTTTAGAAATTAGCCTGTTCCCATTTTCCCTTCATCTCTTGTGCACTCTTAAAGATGCACTTCTGCACGTGTTTTATACCTGTCCTGTAGAAAAACTTGTGTATACACTTTCAGGTCAGTGTGTTGATCTTTTAATTCCCCCCAAAACCACGTATATTTTAAAGTAAAATGTGTGAAGTGTGCACAGGACTAGACTTCTCTCCTATTAGCTGGCAAAGCCAAGAAGCACAAATTTACACTTACAGACCATAAAACACAGAAGGTCAGTGAAACCTCCCTTTGGTGTGGATGTAAGTGGAAATTGGGATCCAGCTGACATATTTTGCAATGTTTGCAGGGTGGCATTTGCCAATGTAAACCTGACTTGCAAACATACAGAGTCATTCACTATAAATGGTTTCTCTTTGCTATAAATGGTCCTTTTATTGAAAATGGTCTCTCTTTACTTTTTCTTCTTGGACTATTTATACTACTTGACCATCCTTTTCCTTTTTGTAACACATTACTTCAGCTGCAGAAAAAAAAAAAAAATAGGCAAATAATATTATTCCAGGAATACTGGAATATTTTTTCTTGTAATGAACTAGTTCCTTTTAAAATGTGCAGACAAATTTTCAATTTTGTTATATATAAGCTTGTGCTCTAATGGTCAAATGCAGAAAATTTCTGCTTACGCTTCTAAATTTGGAAAATAATCAAACTTATTTGAGAGAGTAACCTGGCAAGAAATGAAGATAGAAACAAGATCACGTGAGAGATGATTGCTGGCCAACCTCATAGTCCAACACAGGAAGCAAAATAGGAAGCCTTATTCACTGCACTGAAAAAGCTAGATGCTCCTTATCCCTTCAGTGGCCTGTCTTGCTGTACAGACGTTGCCTTTTCTTTTAAGACAACTTGGCAAGAACTGAGATCTGGCTTAGAGAAGTATAAATGGACTAAATTGCCTCAAATGGAATACTCTGACATCCCACAGAACGTTTCTCTCCCTATCATAATATTAAGTCCTGCATGCCCTCAACTACTCTATATTGGCAGCAAGATAAAAGAAAAAAGTGAATAATAAAGGAAATATGATCCTCTCTCAGTCTGAATTTCTCATCCCTCGAACCAGAGCAATGACTGTCAGTTCTGTGGCCTGCAAAGAATCCTGCAGGAAGGAATGTATAGTTTAAAATAGCTTGCATGTAATTCTGCTTTTATTTTTCCTACAGATTTCTTAGTAACCTGAATAGTTCTCTGCATTGGACTCTCTTTCAGAGTGGTGAAAGCAATAAGTACAGTTGTTGAAATGTTGCTAGTCATTAATGACAATTTATGCATACAAATTGCACAGTGTTTGGATGCAGAATTTTGGTTCAGGCCTGGTTTTCCCGGTATGTACATTTTAAGGTGTTTAGGGAAGGTATATAGTCTTTTGAAAAAAATCAGTAACTGTATAACAGATAAAAATAAGTGTATCTAGATATAGGAAATACAAGAATAGTTGTTTGCAGTCTCACCAAAATTAAGTATTATACCAAACATGTTTCAAAATGTTGTTTCTTATTTGACAAAAGAGAATGTCAGAGACTCTGCTGCTTCTGAACTACTGTCCTCTGAATTCAAAGAGGAACTGCTAAACCCTGGATCTCTGCATGAGCTTTTTTTTCCTGGTATCATCAAAGGGTGTGACCATGAATCCCAGTTAAACAAGAAGTCAGCATGTTTCACAGAATCAAAGGCTGAACCAGGATATGGGAGAGAGGTGCTCTGCTCCTGCTTCTGCTGGTGAGGTGCCATTTCTCTTACAAAGGTCATGTTGGCTTCTCCTACTTTTTGCTCATCAGTTTGATACTAGCTCAAGGGATGTAACTATGCTTCTCTACAGAATTTCCAATATGCTGAGCCAATGTAGCAAACACCACTCTGGGGAGGAACATAACAAGCAATGCATTTTTACAGAATAAAGAGTGTATTTATGTGTAGTTATATAGTTAACTTTTTTTTTTATAGTAAAGTCAACTATTGGGAACTTCTGCACAAACTTAAAACTTTAGATGTCTAGCAATAATAAAGTTTCTGCAAATCGATGTAAGATCAGTTTAAGAGAGAGATGGAACACAAATGGCTGACATGAACCATGTGATCCCCACAAATAATGCACATAATTAAAGAGGAAAGAACTGTAAAGTGGAAATGGATGCCTTGAGACAAGTATATCACGTAACATAATGCTACAACAGTGAGTGATTCTAGATGACTGCATAGTACATCAATATGAGGCAAGGGGTGGTGCACAGGGCACTGTCAGTGTACTACACACAGGAACAAAAATGGACTGTCAGAGCACAACACTTTCAAAAGTGTTCACATCATTAAAGGAGACCAAATCCCACTGATCTTTAAAAGGGCTTAGATCATGCCACTGTCTCCATCTGATTGACTCAATCCTTTTATGGAAGGAATGAAGGAAGATGAAAGAAGGAAGATTAATGTCTTCTTGTGGAAGAAATAGGATATTTGCACAGAAAACAACTGAGCAGACATATGGGAATAAAGAAATGTCAACTATTCAGTAAAGCTTTACCTGTTATGCATAATTTTGCAAACAGATATGGAAAGAATAGAAAGGTTAAAAGGAAGGGCAAAAAATGAAAGTAGCTTGGTTCTTAAGTTCAGTTATGAATGGAAGTCATGAAAACTACGTAAAAACATGAAAATTATTTATTACAAAACAGGAACTTGCAGGTCTGATTATGTTGTCCCTTATAAGTGTGAAATTCTAGAACAGATGTCCCACAGGAAAGCTACTGAAGGAAAGGACTTAATAGAGGGCATGAATGAAGTACTGTGCTTCAAGGAGCAAGGGAATGAATGCAGCCTCCTAGGACTTTTTTTTTTTTTTTCCCAGAACATGACACTCAGCTTGAAGAGGAAAATGAATTTCCAGTCAGATGGGCCAGGGGATGATGATTTAGGGGAATGTTTGTTTTTTCCCCATGTGACTGAGCAATGATTCAAAGGGACTGACATTAATAGAAACAACTAGGCATCCTTTTGTTTGAGAGAGACTCCTGAAACCTGCATACTGGATATTCTGCAGCAGACTTTGAAGCCACACTCCTGCATATGACCTAAATGAAGGGGCAACTGTAAAGAGTATGGAGGCATTAACCCTCTTTCAGAATGGAAGGGACAGAGCAGGGCTCCCTTGCTTTTTCAGTGGCTCCCTTACTCTCACTGAGGGCCTCCATCCCTCCGCAGGAGAGATACAATGCTGCCGGGTGAGGAGGAACGACAGAATCACAGAATGGCTGAGGCTGGATGGGACCGCAGGAGATCACCTTGTCCAACCCACCTGCTCAAGCAGGGCCACCCAGAGCAGGCTCTCCAGGACCATGTCCAGACAGCTTTTGAATATCTTCAAGGAGGGAGTCTCCACAACCTCCCTGGGCAACCTGTGCCAGAGCCTGGTCACCCTGACAGTAAAAAAGTGTTTGCTGATGTTCAGAGAGAACCTCCTGTGTTTCAGTTTGTGCCCATTGCCCCTGGTTGATTCTGTCACTGGGTGCCAGTGAAAAGAGCCTGGATCTGTCCTCTTTGCACCCCCCCCTTCAGGTGTTCGTACACATTGATGAGATCCCTCCGAGCCTGCTCTTCTCCCAGCTGAACAGTCCCAGCTCTCGGCCCTTCCTTATGTGACAGATGCTCCAGTTCCTTAACCATCTTCATGGCCCTATGCTGAACTCTCTCCAGTAGCTCTACCTCTCTCTTGTACTGGAGAGGCCAGAAGTGGACCCAGAACTCCAGGTGTGCCCCCACCAGTGTCAAGCAGAGAGCCAGGATCACCTCCCTTGACCTGCTGGCAATACTTTGTCTAATGCAGCCCAGGATACCATTCACCTTCTTTGTGGCAAGGGCACGTTGCTGGCTCATGTCCCACCATGATGCCCTCATCCTCTGATGCTGTCCAGCCAGTTGTCCCCCAGCCCATATGTGTGTGCCTGGCTTGTTCCTTCCCCGTGTTGAAGTTTCTCTCTCCGGGTGTCCCCAGGCGCACAGACGCCTGTGCCCAGCCCAGCGGGGCAGGGGGAGCTG
>NW_010318246.1:0-3930 GCF_000700745.2 Antrostomus carolinensis
AGCTCTGGCCCAGCTACACACCAGGACACCCGGGAAGGGCCATGTTAGAGACAAACCGCTGTGAGGGGCAGTCCAGGTGTGGCCCCGGGCAGGTGGTGGGGAGCAGCCAAGGGGCTGGGGCTGGTAGTGTCCGGCTTGAGCTGGGGGCACCAACTGCCCATTTCTGTCTGTACCTTCTCCTTCCTCTCCTCTTACTCTCTCCTCTCTCGAAAAATAAGATGAATGACAACTGACAATCCATGTGATGAAAGAGAACGTGGCCAGTATAAGGGCAGCTCGTGCAACAACATACCAAGGCAGCGCACTGGAACTGAGGCCAGACAGCCCCTGGTTTAGTTTTACCCTGTGCTGGGACCAGAGCTAATCCTAAACTTGCTGTTAAAAAGATGCTAGCTGCTGTGCTTCTTGGCGGCTCTGATTCAGAACCAGTTATTAATTATTAGTGTCTCAGCTCTGGGTTTCATGGAAGCTCTTACATAGATGAGATTGCTATTTTTTCATATTTACTTAATGTAAAAATTCATTTAGGAAATAAGGCACTACGTGAGCTTTGAACCAGCAAGGCAAAACCTACAGAAGTTACTTCCAAGCTACTGCAGGTTGGTCAGTTGCACTGGAATGGGCAGTGATGTGGAAATGTGTTTTTCTCACTCAAAAGGTTTGTCTCTTGCTTCATTGACATATTCTGGAATAAAGCAAAACAAACCACAAACGAAACAAACCTCTGTGTTTGAGGAAACAAACAGAGGTGGCAGCTGAACCAGCCAAGTGCAGTTCCAGCAACAAAACCAACGAGCAGTGTTGGTGATGCCGATCTTACCAAGAATTACAAGACTTTCAGCAATGTCGGGACCTCAGTGGGACACATTCCAGCTGAAAACCAGACTCCGATCTCCCAGGCCTTTGGATTTTAGAGTGGGTGAGAGATGAGACATGACACAGCGCATGTCAGTGCCACCCTCCAGGTCTCCAGACCTCTCCTGAGTTGCCAGCAGCGCAGTCCCCTCCTGCTCTCCGTTGCCCTCTCCTCACGGCGTCTCCATTCTCGAAGACACTAGCACTCATGTCTTCCTTTGTGGTGGCCCACCCAGGAACAGCACCTTCCCCATAAACATCCTGAGGGATTTTAAGCCATCAGTGAGGCAGCTTTACACCAGATTTCTATGAGATGAATGTCCCTACAAGTCCCATTTACTCTTGTCCACTTCTTGGCAGGAGAATATTAAAAATGAAGATTAATTATGGACAGTTCAAGGGTCGGTGCAGATGCCACAGATGAGGATTTTGCACCTGATAAAGTTGAGAATTTTTTTTCTCCTAGAAAAGAAAGAATGGTTTCTCATTTTGTCGTATAAAATATAAGGTCCACTCTTCCTCTCCTTACCGGACACCAGCCTCTGTGCAAATAATGGCATCGTGAGAGTTAACGCCTTTCTTGTAAAGAAAAACCATCAACAAGGAGTAGATCTTGAATCTGAGTCAGCCACCAAAAATGCAAAAAATGGACAAAGTCCACAGCAGAAGTAAAGTTGCTATTAGCTTTGTCAGCTTAATAATTACACAATTAGCCAATAATTACTCTACTGGCAGGCTTATCTCCTACACAATTAGCACTGGATTATTTAGTAGTAGGAATAATCCTAAACTGAGTCTAAATTTGGGTTACCAGTCAGATGTGTTCATAGTAACGTGTTTGGGAGGTAGAGAACCTCACCAGTGCACCTTCAGATGTACCACAGTAAGAGACAAAATGAGAATGACCCTCTGTGGATGGGTGTATTTCCCCATTTCTCTCTCTTTCTACATCTCCCCGTTCTTCAAAATACAGGCATTTAGTCTTGATGAGGAGAGAGCCACAATGCTTTGCGCTTTAATGGTACCAAAGTGAAGCCAATTAACGGGGCAGCTCTAATAGCTCAGGATGTGACTAATTCCCCCTGGCCTGTGGCATTGCATCCTGCACTAGGCGAATGCAAGGACACCTCCTCCTCCTCTGTGGAGCTGCAATGACACGTGTGGGAATGAAACGGCATTTATCGTCAGCACACCTCCATGGTGACTCCTCATGGGGGTAATAATAGCCTTGCTAAGGGCTTTTCATGCTGAAAGATGTCAAAACACATGCAGACATAGGTTTTGGTCATGGTTTTGAGACTGTCGGGAGCAGCAGTCTATGCTTTCTTGTTAATCCTCTTGTATGAGGGAATATCTCCCTTTCTAAACTTCAAAGTTACTCAAAACCCACAGGAGAGAGAGAGAGACCCAAAGCAGGTATTTTATTTGGCTGTTGTCAGCCCCCCAAAACCATTGGCAAATCAAATCTTTGTTGTCTTACAGCCATACAGCAATTTTAACAGAGCTCATACCAAAGCAAGAGCATCCAGCAGAAGGCTGCATAAAATGAGGGCAAAGTTTGCCAGACTTTTACAAAACGTAAGCTTTTGACAATCATCCCAGGGAAATAATTTTTTTAAGACAGCTCAGCATCACCAGACTGCAGATTCCGACTGGAGAGAGCGCTGCTTGTGCAAGGATTAGCGTAGGATGTGCAGTTCGGACACAAACGTCAGTTTTCCATCTGGGAGCAAACTGTCCCTTAGGGAAGCCTTGCCAGGTGAGGGAGGTCTCTGCACGCCCGCCACTGTCACGCAGGCAGCCGGTGGCTCTGCCCTCGCTGTCCATCCCTCCATCCAAAGGCTGAAGGAAGCGGGACACAGCTCATAAACCTGCTGAAAAGATGAGCAGCAGGAACAGACTCTCTTGGTTTTATTTGTTGCAGAGGAAAGAGTTCTAGTAGTTCTCTGGGACTGCGTTGGGATATACACGCAAACTGCAGTAATTAATTGCATTGAATTTTTCCAATGGAAAAAGAAGGACATTTGAATGAGAACATGTTTCATTAAATTACTCACCTGAACAATGTTGTCTTTGGGTTTGTGGTTGGTTTGGTTTTTTAACAAGAGACGTGTTATTTATAGAAACTCTCCAGACAGTTACTTTATGGAAATGCCATGTGCAGTGGTATGAATTCCACATTTCCAGACAGTAAAAAACCCAACTTAGCAGTAATATCAGGTTTAGCTGTTATTTACTCACGACATGAAAGACTCGGATGCCTGCCTGCACTGTGCCAGCTCCATTCAGATCTCCACTTACGCTGCCTTATTAGCGCAAACCAAACAAAGGCTCAGATGGCAGAGCCAGTGGGAGAAAATCTGTTAAACACTTTTCTTGTAGGTGAATTGGAGAAGATATCTGAGTTTTGGGTGCGATTCAGTTTCCTCCCCTAAGTGCATCCTTCTGCAGAGCCATTCCTGCAGACGATGAGCCATCACTTTTTCTAGGAGGGGGGATCCACTTGCAGCACCAGCATGGGAAATGCTGATGTGTTTTGCACCATCTCAAACCACGTGAGGTCTCTGACCCTTGTCTGATGTGCTTCTGCCCTCTCCCTTTCCCACAATTATCTTGGAAAGAAACAAGATTCATGTTACTCTTTCCTCACCTTCACAGTTTCTTTTTTAGATGCAAATACATTTTCACATCACAGGTCAATATTTTTGTACCTATCAAAGCATCTTGATTTTCAAATTTAAATAATCTTTTGCTCAGGTTTGCAACCGTAGCAACTGCCAGTCTTTGGTGGAAATGCCAAGCCGTAGAAATGTAAGTAGCACTGTTTTGCATAGGAAGGATGAACCTCATTTTCCTTTTGCTGTATTTCGAGGGTGAATCCTCTGCAACCACAAAGGCCGTGCCAGCACTGAATGGACACGAATGAGGAAACTGATTATTCATTCTGAGGAAGAGAAAAATGCAGCTCTGGAGAATGTTCTCAGCCCTTGGTTTGAAGTTGGCCCCACACTCCCCCTTGGTTTCCCCCACTCCTGCCCCAGATCCAGTTCTGCAATGCTGGGGCTGGCTCCCGCC
>NW_010318246.1:4075-15523 GCF_000700745.2 Antrostomus carolinensis
GGAGTGCAATTACCAGCGTGTGAGGCAACCACCATGGCACATCACCAGATGCTCCGTCTTATCGAGTAGGGGGTGTGCACACGTTTACAGATGAACTTTTATCTTGTGCCAACTTCTCCTGTTCTCTGCCTTTGGTTTCAAAAGCTGCAGATCTGTTCCCAACACTCAGAGTTAAGGTTGAGGTTCCACCTCAAGCAAAGCAGGGTGTCCTGGTCAGGAGCTGCCAAGCTGTTATCCCTGCTGCCTGGCAGGTTAACTCCAGGACAGACAGACAGATGGACAGGCAGACAGGCTGGGGAGGGGCTGCCAGTCTGACAATGGAGCCACAAAGGACACAGTTCTTGAGGACTGGTAAAAAAAGAAATATTATTGAAACTGAAAATAATTTAGACTTCAAAGAAATGTCAATTAACAATGTTAAAACATGGCAATACACAATTTTCTCAGGAAATACAGTGAGGTGAGACATTCTTAAGGGAAAGTCTGGAGACTATAGCAAAGCCCTACATGTATCAGCAGAACAGGTCCTCCTGGCCAACATCCCTCTTGTCTCCACATACCGCCTGGCAAGGCAATTCAGACTTTGCCACCTCTGAGCGTTCACATACTGTTTTTATTCTTAACTGTGAAGTTTTTCATGGAATAGGTAAAGAGCTGTATTTGTGCAGCACATTTGTGTGGACCTTACAGCCCTCACGTGAGTCTGCTGTCCACCCTCCCTCACACACGAAGCGAGAGCCCCAGTTTGTTTCCTTACAGTGAGCCTGCGCTCACCAATGCTAAAGAAACTGGTCACAGCCCAGTTCCCAGCCCTGGCCTGACAACTGACCACCCCTGATTTGGAAGGGCAGGGAGGGAGGTTGGTCCCCAAAGTCCATCAGTCCCTGAGGGTCTCCTCCGAATGTACCTAACGGGCCATTGTCATTCAGCCTGGGGAGCTGCCCTGGAGACAACCTGCTGGGACCAGAGCACACGACTGTCACCCTATTAGACTCAAACTGGTGTTTCCACTGGTACCAGCTCCATAAAATTATTTTGACTGTCAACATTTGTCTTCCAAGGTCTGTGGTGGTTCTTTAACAGCAGAGTAAGCGGCTGAGATGTGTTGGGTGTAAATGTGAGAACAGTTATAAATGTTATTCATCTTGAACAAATTACAAATAAATAAAAAGACAGAATCAGTACAGTGTTTCTATGTGCACACACAGCCATTTACTTTAAAACAGTGTGCATCAGCTGGCGTGTGTAGGGACACTGTAGGTTATTTGCTCAGGCTATGAAAGGGTTTGTGTGCTGTTAAAGAATTCTCTTAATTTGTGCTGACTGTTCCAATGAAAAATTCACTCCACTCTCCTCATTCTGGAGCCCGCAGGTGGGCAGTCCATCCCCCGAGATTTCTGAAAACCTGACTGGACAAGGTTCTGAACAACCCAACTGAGCACTGAAGTTAACTTGCTTTGGGTGGAAGGTTGGACGAGGTGGTCTCCAGCAGTGCTGTCCCACTCAGTTTTTCCTGTGATTCTGCAGTTACAACACGATGCTCCTGGCCATCCAATTGAGGGTTTAGCTTTCTGCCACAATTGGCTGAACACTGGATATGTCTGTCTTTGCAGAGTTCCTCTGGGAGGATGCCCTTGTCTTCTGGCATGCGCTGCCTCCTTTATAATGGCAGTTCTCAACCCAGGCATGCCTGAAAGGCAGGGAGATGGACTGCAGAGCATGGCTCTGGGTGGCACTCCTTCGCCGACACACACACAGCAAGGACTTCAACTCAGACCTGAAGCTCTCGTTCAGCCAACAGTAAATGAAGGGGTTGTAGCAAGTGCTGCTCATGGCAAACCAGTGAAAAGCAAAGTACAGAGCGTTGCTACTGTGGATGGCCCTACAGGAGATCAACACCACGTAGCAGTTCAGGGGGAACCAGCATACTGCAAACACAACCACCACCACCATCAGCATCTTCAGCGTCATCTTCTTTTTCCGTTGATGGGCATAGTATTGCTCCATGGTGAGGTCCCCAATGGCATTTCTCAGCCAGAGCTTCTTGGCCACCATGGTATATGTGATGGAGATCACAAGTAAGGGCAGGACATACAAGAGAACAAAAGTAGTCAAGTCCAAATACTTCCAGAAAAGATCAGCAGGAGGAGGGAAGCTGGGGAGGCAGACCATTCGTATGGTTCTGTTCCTGAAGACCAGAGAGAAAGAACTGTCAGTTCCACTACCAGATGCACACAACACCTGGAGGACATCACAGACGTTCTTACAACATTTCAGCAAAGGCACAGATAGCAGAAGTCACCCAGTAACATGGCCAAGTGCCACTCAGTCAAAAATTTTGCTTTAAGTTTGACCTTTGGTCCCAGTGAAGATATTTTAAACACAACCCCAGGAAAAGAAAAAAACAATTCATATTGACATCTGTGCTCTCTAATGATGAAGAGCACCTCTCCTCTCTGCCTGCCTCAAATTACAGGGCTGAATCTCTGAGCCAAAATCAACTAATGAACAACCCTGAAAGCAATTCCATTGATTTCCATTGTCCTTTCAGGAGAAACACAGTGCCAAGCCAAAGAAAAGGAAGACTTCTCTGATTCACCACACTTTTTTTTAATAGCACAGATGGAGAGCTGTGTGCCTTAGAATCTGTGCGACTTTGATTAAGCTGCATATGTCGTATTAAAAAAAGTACTGTGTAAATGTCTTACCCGATATAAAATCTTGTCAAAGTCTGATAAATGGCATGAGGCAGTGAGAAGCAGCTGGCCATAACCCATATGATAATGATGCAAATCCCTCCTTTCACCATGGACATGCGCGGCTTGAGAGGGTGCATGATGACCTGCAGAGAACAACCAAACCTGAGGATTTACAATGTCCTCAACTGATAAAAATGAGCTAAAAGCTTTAAGAAAAAAAGTACACATCTTTGCTTTATCCATGTCCAGGAGCAATCATTTCACACTGATCACTGAGCACGAAGCAAACAGCGTGTGAGCTTTCCAAGACAGCAAGGAATACTCAGCAGAGATGTGAAGCATGGCACAAGTTGAAAGCCAAGAAGCTGTTCTGACTTGTGCTATAGGGAGTGCAAAAAGTCCACTAATTACTACAGACAAGGTCTCCAGTACAGGTGGCAGCCACGATGCTCACAGCTTTTGGCATTAGGTGGGCTTGCAAGACAGTGACAAGATGCTGGAAAACCACAGCTGAATGTCACCTTTGGCCAACATAGCACTGACAAACTCGAAGGCTGGTCTCCTGTGTGTTCCTGGTTTGCGCCGTGCAGTACTGCCTACGGCACGGTGCAGCCCCGGTGTTTGCTGCCGAGGTAGCTGCTCTATCTGACAACGTCTTGGTCACTCTTGGAGCCTCACGTTGGAGTTGGAAGCGCTGCAGCAGCTCTGCATCCACCCCAGTGTTAAGAGGCAGAAAGGAGAGACCCATTTTACAGGAGAGAAAAGAGCCAGAAAAGGCAGAGTTGTGCAAGGGCGAAGGTTCCTGCTGGCCCAGTGCCCAGAGCAGAGAAACACGCTCAGTGTCACACATCAGCTTGGCTTCTGAGATTGAGATGGTTAGGTATCTGTTGAGCTACATGCACCACGGGTGATTAGATTATGCAATGAAACAATAATTAAAACTAGACCTATCATGGTACCGAAATGATCTCTTGACTGATGAAGCCTTTGGTATTTTATGCATGTCTTTTCTAGTCTCATTATAAGTATTTCCTTAATCGAGCTTCTGCAACTCCCCTGGGGCATCTGTACTGCTCAGGACTAGCAATATTTTTTAAAGGCAAGTGTTGATTTCTCTTTGGTCAGTGACATCTCCTTACTTCTATTTTTATCTCCTTGGGCCATACTCGCCAATTCCAGTTCCGAGGAACCTACTGAACTGAATTTAAAGGCAGGCATTGTGTTTGCCCTTAATTAAACAAACACTTCTTCATATCTAGCCATGTTTTGCAATCAACCCAGAATCCACTGATTGAAAGGAATCATTATCAAAATGCTTTGCTTTCAGGAGCTGCAGAGTTGCACATAGAATGGGCAAACTACCAAACTCTTTGTGATAAAAAAGACAGAAATGGATGATCTATACTCCGACAGTCACTGTAATTTTCTGACACCAGATGGAGCACATCCCAGATGATCAGAGTAGAATCCGTGATTGTTTGGAACTTCGTCTAGCCATGTCATTTATCATGTGAAATTGCTTTTCAGTAACAACCATTTCCCTGATTCCAACGCTGCGAGAAAAATATAGAGTCTGCCTGAGAGCCACCTTGTAGGATCTGCTCTGCCTGTGCACAGCATTTATCAGCTTCAGCAAAACTACAACCTGGATTATACTTCAAGGAAACCCTTCAGTTTGCACTCATTGCTTGACCTGTAAGGTTTCCCTGGTTGACATTCACCAAAAAAGTACCAGGACAGAGGGAGGAGAATTTCTCACCTGGAACTGAAAGAGCTGACACAGTTCTCTCTACTTCCAGTCTTGGGCATTACAAAATAATGGGGCAAGCCTAAAAATTGTGAGACTCTTCACAAATAAATGCTGAGAAAGTGCACTGGCTTGCTGGTGTTTGGACTTGGGAATATACTCCCACGTGTTTTCAGGGCCGTGTGGCACAGAGTGCCGGCGGTGGGCAGGGGTCCCTGGAGACCATCTGCTCCAGCTCCCTGTCCAAAGCAGGACCAGCCAGCGCCGGCTGCCAGGTCTGCTTCTGGTTGGGCTTGAATATCCCCAAGGACAGAGACTCCACAAGTTCTCTGGGCAGCCTGTTCCAGTCTTTGATCACCCTGGCTGCAAAAAAAGAGGGGGGTTTTTTGTCCACTGCCTTGAAAGCCAGAGTTCTCCCTTCCACTCCTTGATTCCCAAGACAATGCAGGTTTCCAGGTACTGGGATTTGAAGGGGGGGAAAAATATGTATTTATTGCCTTATTTTGTAGCAAACTTCGGGGTGATGTACATCGCATACCTGATGTCGATCCAGAGCGATGGCAGCAAGGGTCAGCACAGACACGTGAACGGAGCAGTACTGAACAAACCGGCTTATGTGACACATCAGCTTTCCAAAAACCCAGGTACTGCTTACAAACCGCACCTGAAGAGGAGACAAAATTGGATTTTAAAAGTGTGCTTTATCTGAAGAGTAGCAAATGGGCTTCCCTGGAATATGGTAAGGAAGAAATGCTTTAATGTAGTTTCCTTAAGCTTTGTAGATTCATTATACTTAGTTTTTCTGGGGAAATAGTGACCGTGCAAGAGGCTCCGAAACAGAATTGAGATCAATTATACTGAACAAACAAATCCACCTGAGTAGTGCTCTGTGCATGTGTTTGGCTGTACATGTGTATACGTATAACATGGTCCTTCTGGAAAATGTAAAGAAATCTTAGCTCAGCTCCTTAATGAGGCTCTGCAGGGAAAAACAGGAGCTTGCCTCCTTAAAAACCAGCTGCAGGTTTGAATTTGTGGATGCTGAAAGATGCACAGGTTCAAAACTTTGTGAGGGAAGCTCATGGAAGAAAATATCATTGAGGGCATTGAAATAGTGAGGTGAGGTAGCAGCGCTGAGTTAGGGACTGCCTGTCTGCGGAGCGGGCGCTGCCGCTGCCCAGGGAGGTGATGCTTTGCCCGGCTTTCTGCAGGGCAGGTTGTTCCAAATAACAGTTGTCATCTCACCCCCTTGTTATTCCTGACTGCACAATATTTATTCTAAATTAATATAACTCACTCTGGAAGCAGATTAAGCTAGTTTGAAATAAAGCACATTTACTACAAAGCATCTGTCCACACAGAAAATTAGCCTAGATTAGCTAATCTGTTTTCAATTAATTTAATAATTTCCCCATGAGAACTCCAGGGACTCTGTCACTGAAACCCTAGCAATTTGCTGGTTTTTTGAAGCTGATGTGAAGCTCTTTCCCAGGAGGGATTACAGTTATTTAATTACTTGTGCCTGATGTGTGGCTGTAGTGCGAACACACGAGGGCACTGTCCTTTCCCTGAACAGACCAAGGGATGCAAATCCCAGCAGAGCAGGGCAGAGAAACCCACCAAAGAAACAGGAGCCATTTCAGAAAAAGTAAATTCACACCTATAATTCGGGAAGTGCTCTTGGAAGGCAGAAAAACACTATGGATGTTCCTCGTCCAGGAGGCAAAAGGAGAGGGGGGAGAGCCAAAAAGAAACTCTGGGTGTGAGCTTGTTCCTGGCCCGTTCCACACACGTGTCCACAGCTCTGACAGGCACAGACACCAGCAAAGCACAGACAAGGCGGATGCTCACCAGTGTGAAGGGCGTGTTCAGGGTGGTGATCATCACGTCGGCGACAGCCAGGTTGACAATGAAGAGGCTGGGGGCCGAGGGGATCCTCTTGTTCTTGACCACCACATGGCACACCAGGATGTTACCAAAGAGCGAGATGCAGATGATGACGGAGTAGGCGACTATCAGCAGCGCCTTCACCGTCTGGCTCTGGGACTCACCCTCATACTTGGTCCCACTGTCAAAGTCCCCCAGGTCCTCCAGGTCCAGGTCGCTGTGGAAGAAGGATCGGTTAGGGAAGCCGTACAGTGCAGAGAGGAAGTTGGTCGTGTTGTGATTCTCCGCTCTCCAGAAGGGCTTGGAGATGTACTGCAAGGGGAACCACGCGTGCCTACTCATGGCTCGGGAAGCAAAGCTCCAGTGCTGCCGGGCCCCTGGGCCAGTGGCACGTTCCTCTCCACCCTGGCAGCTCAGGTGCTAAAGTCGGCGGTTGCAGGGGGGAACACACACACTTGCATTTTAAAAATGTGCCCCGTGGTTGCAAACTGTGTGAAAGAGTTCATAAATGGGTCCTTCTCCCCGTGATGATTACATGTGAGTTTTGCTCCAGGGACTCTCCAGCTGCTGGTCTTTTCCAGTCCCATAAGTCCAGGTACAGAAGCTGATTCAGAGGCTGAAATATCAGAAATCCCCAGACACTTTCTCTCTGCACCTATGAAGAGATCCTAGTGAATATTTCCTTTTGGGCACTGCTCTGCTTCTCTCCCAAAACTTCTCCTTGGAAATCTGTTTTATCAGTTTCCCACGTAGTCCTTCATCTGTCAGGTCTCTGTTTCACAAGAGTTTTCAGAGCTTGTCAGAATCAAAAAAGCAAGGGCAGCCTTTCCCTTTTCTTTCCATCCTCGAAGTGTCTCTGAGCTGTACACTGAAGCAGCTTTGCTCAGAGACTGAGTGGTCCCTGCTTTCCCTGTGCTATGTACAGCCTGCCAGATGACACACCGCGTGGGCAGTAGCCAATGGTGTATCTCTTCCCAGTTTATCCCAAGGTGTATTGCAACCCCACACAGAGACGATGGGAGAGTCTGACATGTGCAGATCCATCTGAGCAGCAAAATACAGAGAGTGGATGTGCTCTGATCTTCCCCATCTCCTCCCTCCTCCTCCTCCTCTTTTCTGGGTAGTCAGCACAACAGCTACATGGGATGAAGCATCTTTGCTAATTTGCATCATCTTTACTAATTTGCAGCATCTTTCTTTCTCTCTGTTCCACAGTTTCATCAGACAGAGAACATCCGAGGATTTCCACCTTCAGAGACTCCCAGCTTTGTGTCTGGCACTGTCCCCTTCTCACTCTCCCGTGGGGTGGGGGAGTGTAAAAAGTGAAATGGAACCTGCAAAGGAGAGCAGAAGCAGCCTGTCTCCCCAGGCTGGGTTACCACAGTCTGAGTAGGGACACGCATTGAAATTCTTGTCCGTGAAGAGGTAAAGAAAATGCTTTCCTTACTGGAGCATTGAGCTTGCAAAGCCAAATAAAATTGCCCCTACAGGTCTCTGCAGATTATATTTCATATTTGTGAGGTATGTAAAGACCTCATAAGAGGGCATAAGAGAAATACTGCGGATACAAGGCTGTTACATTAAACATTTTCCTAATGCAAAAGTTCCCATCACGCTCCAAAGGTGCACGTTTTGGTTTCTTGTCTGCGTCTCTGTCCGTCCTTCCCCGAGCTCCGCTGCTGTGCCAAGCACGGGTCCCCCACCCCGGCGGGAAAGGCCATGAGAGCAGCTGGAGAAAAAGCGGCTGCTTGAAGCTGCTCCCACTTTTGAGCCATTTCTGCTTCAGAACACGCAAAAGATCCACAGAGCAACCCACAGGGAAACCAGCCGTGGATCCCAGAGCATCCGCTGTCCTCCCCAGGGACCGCGCCACAGAGCTGAGGGAGCCAAAAACCCAAAACAAGGTCTTCTGCCTTGAAAAAAAAAATGTCTCGGCTTTGCTATGCAGAGTTGAAAGCAGCTGGAGTCAATGGGAACTCTCAGTGCTTGAGTCTTGTCCAGAGGGAGAAAATTCAACAGCTGAAATTCCCAAGTCTAAATTAGGAAAAAAATCATTCAATATGCCTGTTGCATCAGGCAGCTTTTTGAAAGATTCCTGTTCCCTAGAGAAGCTGATAGTTTACACTTTTCTGTTTTAAATGCAGGTTTGATAATTAACAGAAACAACAAGATGTATATCAATTCCTGGATTTTTTTCTTTCACTCAAAAGTTGTGTTATAAATAAGAGTTTGGACAGTCCTTGAAAGTCATGACCTGGGAACTTTTTACTTTTAAAGCACTGAGGACGCTGTAATCCTCTTCATTTGCAGTGACTAGTACTGATTTTGTGACACAGAAAATGTGGAATGAACGGGCACAGAAATGTCATGGGACATGTCAGGGACTTGATAACGAGACTTAATAAATAAATCATGTTTAGCGAAAATGGAGTGAATACCCCAGTAATTAGTTAAATAAAGCAGCTCTGTAATTCAGACAGATGTAAGAATTCAAAATCACAAATATATGTAACTTACTGTGCAGAACAGCCTGAAGTCGTGGCAATGGTGAAGGGTGCAGCAGACTGTGTCCGGGAGGGCAGGTGGCTTTGGCACACCCAGACCTGCCGAGCAGGAGCTTTCAGATGTTCATACACAGGGACAGTCCATCGATACTGGACTACGACTCCAAGTTTGGATGTCTAAAGAATCAAGGAAAATTATTTAAGACAGTTGAGCCTTTTGGGCCTTCACTTCTGAGAGGACTAGCAGGAGAAGAGCCTTGTACCTCTCCCAGTAACCTGCTCTGCCTACTGTGGGACTCCAGCAGGAGAAGCCAAGCCCTAGCTCAGCAAGTGAGCGCACAAACTCCTTTCCTGAAATCCTTACACCTGTTTATTCATTCTGGGAGGTCCCAGAAGACCACTTGGGAAAAAGAACCTCCAAGGTGAGGACTTATTGCAGAACATCCTTATCCAGCAGCTTACACTGCGTCACTGCAAATCTGCTGCAAAACTTTCTTCCCCGCTAATAGGGTTTGCGGGGAGATGGACAAATTTCTTTGCACGACCTTTAAATGCATGTGAAATTGCTAGTTCCTTCTATTGTCAGGCTTGTCAACACTCTTAGATGGGCAAGAGTCCGTTATTAAGAGAACATATTATACGGAATGAGCTCCGAAGGAAAGACAAACCCTATTCCAGCCAATTACCATGAAGTGAAACAGGATTCTGCTGCTGCGAATGAGCTGAGTGCAGCCGGGTGTTCCATCCTCACTCGCAGCCGGCTGAGCGTGCTCAGGCTGAGCTCCCAGAATCGACACAGCGCTCATTCTACAGCCGTTTCCATCTGTTCTCTCACCAGGTTTGGCCTCCACGTTGCTCAGAATTACAATGCATAAAGCTCTGGATGCTCCTGACTGTGCCCAGGGGCCGATTTCAGCCAACAAACCCCACGTGTCATTCAGTGAGACCAACACTTGCCCTCCGGTCTTAAATTGAGCCATGACATGGGCCACCAGCTCTGCCACACAGCACCTCATGCCGGCTCATAGCCACAGAGATGTGGCATCAGTAAACAAAGAGATAAATGACTCTGTAATGAGAAGATGCTCAGCTGAGAGGGAGTGGATTGAGCACAGCTTATTTAGCCATGCCAAAGTGAACATCACTAATTGCTTTTAGGTCCTCCTTGAAACTCTTAATGGAATGGATGCCTTGAGGTAAACAGACACTATAGAGTTTTATTGTCTTTTTTCCACAAAGAAAAAGAATCCTCTTTGTGGGGAAAAATGTGAGAGAAAGGTGCTGGGTACAGACTGTCTATCTGCCAGGTACTTAATTAAATCTCCCTAGAATAGTACTTGGGCTTTTATTCTCACAGCTTTCCTGAGAGGCGGTGAAATCTGGTTCCCATTCTGCAGACAGATGATCAGATGACCTGTGTGGGATTAGCCAGGACACCGATCCTTGAGTTAGGACCTGAAAAGGATTTCTTTGGATATGCTGGAGCAGCCTGTCCTTGTCCATACCAGCTCTCTTATGCAGGTGTCTTTGGAGAAGGAGATGTGTGTAAGTCATCACATTATCTCGCCAAACAGACACTTTTGCACTAGACGTGATTTCTCTAATGTATCTGCAATTATTTCTAATTCATTGTGCCAGACACAGCAGAGATCAGCTGTGGTGCAAATAGGTCACCCACAGCAGAATGCTCAAGTGGATTATAGGCATTTAATTCAAAGCAGTGGGAAAATACAAAATTATATTCTAAAATTTCATGTTCCCTGTGACTATCAAATGGCTGTAAAGTAAAACCAAGGTGAAGTAACCAAGGGACACACTATCAGTTCAGGACATGACGTTTGACATGTGCCAATCCTGAAGACTGGCTCATGACAAGGAAAACTGGATTGATACAACAGAGACAAGACATGCAGAAGAGGCAGCAAATCCTTGGCAATACGGCAGCTGCTGGTCACAGTCCATCAGGAGGCAGAAACAAGCACAGCCAGGGTCAGGTAATATTGTGTTTTTTTCCTTTGCAGAGGATTCAATACCAGGGGAAAAAGCCAGACAGACTGTTCCGGAGCCAAGTCCCATCGGCAGAGGCAGGTGAGTTGCTGTGGAAGCTTCTGTCATGCCTTTTCTTCCTCAGTTTGAGGAAAACCCCTCTGGGAGGATGGGAAGATGCACTAGACTAAAAAATGCTCTGAAATTTCTGAAAAATAACCAAAAACCCCTCCTGGTCTGATTGTACTAGCAGCTACCAATGTGCAAAGGGGAAGCAAGAGCCCTGTTCCTTTAATAAGTGATGCAGAAGATAACATTATTTGAAAGCAAAAGGGAAATAAGCAGCCTTGAAATGCTTCTGGACTCTGGAGGCAGGGATGACATGAGCCCTGAAACCCACAGCTGCAAAACCCCTCCTTGAACAGCAGCTTTCTTTTTCAGAAAATGACCAGAGCATTGGTGGTGTTCTGCAGGTTGTATTTGTATTCTAAAAATGATGTTTTTTCACTGAAAATCTGAATGAAAGCCAGGACATAAATGTAACCAATGCCAATCTGAAATTTTAGCTATGGACAATAAATTTTCCCCCATTCAATTAGGAAAAAAAAAAAAAGTATTTTTTTCT
>NW_010318246.1:15558-16072 GCF_000700745.2 Antrostomus carolinensis
CCCTACAAAACCATAATTTTCAACAGCTCTTACTCATTCTGGGTTGTTTGTTGTTGGCTTTGGGTGGTTTGGTTTGTCTTTTTTTTTTTTCCTTCAAATATCCCAGTGTTTCAGGGGCTCAGTTTTTGAAACACCGATGACTGTTCCAGCTTGGATTAGTTTGCTTTCATATTACAAAAAACATTTCTTTCATTCAGTCCCTTCTCTCTTTTCAACTGCACTTCATTCAACTCCACTGCAAGAAAAGCAGAATTAGCCAATGCTTTATTTTCTCTCCTTAATATTATTGCCACATTTCCAGCTGCACTCACTAAAATTCCTGGCTTTAGAGAAAAAAAAAAAACAAACTACATCTACTATTTCCTTTAGAGGCTAGATGCTGCATTCACATTTCTGAATGGTCTCTGAACCCCCACATCTCTTTTCAACATCCAAAAATTCAGGAGGAGAGACACCATGTGCTCTGGAAGGCAAATCTGGCTCTTCTGCCAACTGACACATGGAGACAAGGACA